>NC_089762.1:43285890-43353390 GCF_040412425.1 Macrobrachium rosenbergii | reverse complement strand
TAAAAAAGAGCAGAAAGATAGTATGTGTATATATATATATATATATATATATATATATATATATATATATATATATATATATATATATATATATATATATATATATATATATGATGTGAATTTCAATATTCTAGTAGGTGTAACGGAAAGAGGTGGAATATCTGGTAGGTTTAAAGTACCGGAAATGAACAGCTTTGAGTCCCTTGTAAATGCCGTTTAAGCCGGATTTACTCTTAGTATGCATGATCCAAAAAAATGATTATGTATTAGTATCCTTTTTTCAAAAAACTAAAAACAGAAAACGAGAAGCTTTGCCAGTTTAAACATGAGTCACAGAAGAACGTATGCATAAGCATGAGGAAGACTGAGAGAAAGATTGATAAACATATGGTCAAAGGACAGACGAAGTTAATATCTTCTCTTTTCCTTATAGAAAGAGCATTTTCAATACCAAGCGAGACAGACGGAGTAAAAATGGGGTTAATATAACTTTGAGAATATTTATAAAGGCGCCCCCGTCCAAGATGTGAGGGCGGTAATTAAAACGGTCCGAGAATGGAACGCCAACGGGAACTGATGGAATCACAAGGGTGATGTCCATTCAGGTACTGAGTATATTAGACGCCGTTTCAGAGGAATGTATCAAAGGGATGAAAATGAGCGAATATTTGTTCTTTTGCGCAAGGGAAACGGTATCTAGGTGTAGCTAGGAATTATACGGAGGTGATGTAATTAGCACACTCTGAAGAGAGTTCTGGGAAGGTGTTAATTGGAAGATTAAGTGTATACACCGTAGAGGCGAAAATTAATGTTTACGTACTAGACGTGGGAGTAACAATGAATAATGTAGGATTACAACAAAGAGATGGTAATAAAAATAACGTAGGAAAGGAGTTTATTCAAAACATTTGGAGAGCACGTAAGGAGATTGGTTGGTGGGAAAGGTATATAAATATTAGGAAGAATGGGCATTAATACCCAAGCAGCTATAGGTTTCAAGCAAAATATATGCTGGTGGCACACTGCGTTTTTGGAAAGACATCAGTGCGCGACTGATGACAGCTCTATTAAATCTATATGAGGGCGCTATTGTAGAAATTTTCTGGGCAGGAAGTTCATCTTGGATTCGGTAGTTGATGAATGAAAATTCCAAGTGAATTCTTTGTTCAAGAGACGCTCAGCTTAGAGGCCTGGCTAATTGGTTTATGGGTGATGTAGGGAGAGTCAGAAGGAGGGTGCCAAATCTGAGAAGGGATTAGAAAGGGAAAAATTTCTGGCAAAAGGTTAAGTGTATGTTGGAGATAGTTAACGAGTAAAAAATTTCGGCGCAATCAAGTCTTCTGTACATCGTATAATCAACGCCACCGAAAACAGATCTAACTTTCGGTGGTCTCGGTGTAAGGCTGTCTGAGCCTGGGCCCATGAAACTTTAACCACGACCCGGTGGTGGCCTGGCCTATATCGTTGCCGGACTCACGATTATGGCTAATTTTAAGCTTAAAAAAAAACACTGAGGCTAGAGGCTGCATTTTGGTATGTTTGATGATTGTAGGGTGGCTGATCAACATACCAATTTGCAGCCCTCTAGCCTCAGTAGTTTTTAAGATCTGAGGCCGGACAGAAAAAGTGCGGACAGAGAAAAAGTGCTGACGGACAGACAAAGCCGGCACAATAGTTTTCTTTTCAGAAAACTAAAAGGCATTGCAGAGACTGTTCTTGATTTTGAATGTTTGGAAGAGAACAATGAAAATTCATGTGAACAAGAAATTGCTGAAAGAGAGAATAAATAAGAACCGAAAAGAGTAATTACAAAAATAATACCTAATAAGAGTTGGCTAGATAACATGAGAGAAGTATTCCAACAGATGGGTTTCGATATACAGGACGCAAGCGAGAGCGTGCAAGACAAGAGGTTAGTGGCGCAGTATGTATACAGGGATATAACACGCTAACGTTGACCACTTTGGAAAGCTAAATGATGTGTTAAACAATGAAGAATTTTTAAAAACAAGCATATTGCACGCAAAGAGGTTAAAGTATACAGGGATACAACGCGCTAATGATGACCACTTTGGAAAGCTAAATGATGTGTTAAACATGAAGAATTTTACAGTAAAATATATATATATATATATATATATATATATATATATATATATATATATATATATATATATATATATGTATATATATATATAATATATAAATATAAAATAATATATATATATATATATATATATATATATATATATATATATATATATATATATATATAATATATACACATAAACAAACACATACCATTAGAGCTTTACACACACACACATCATTCAATACTGTATCATTGTGAGATGAAAGGGGCGTAGCTATCGACAGTTATTGCGCAGAATATGAGCAATCAAAGTTTTATTACACTATTTGCGATGCTCACAAGTGAACCTTCCATCGCTGTAACCGCTGCCCTTTGTGTACCCGACTTTGTTTATGCATTTTATTGCTTGGTGCCTGTCTGTTTACCTAGACATTATTCTCTCTCTCTCTCTCTCTGCATAGCCTACACACACACACACACACACACACACACACACACACACACATATATATATATATATATATATATATATATATATATATATATATATATATATATATATATATATATATATATATACACATACATACAGAGAGAGAGAGAATTTATATATGTATATATATACGTATATATATATATTTATATTTATATGTATATATGTTTTTTTTTTAAATATCTTTTAACTGTTTTTAAGGTTGTCCTTTTTTTTTTAATTGTCCTCTAACATGGTGATAACAAGTATATAATGCGTATATATACCTTTTACTGTTTACACACAATTAATGTTGAAGTTTATCGCTTTTCCAGCCTGGAAAATGTATCAAGAGATATGAAAAGTCGGTTTATTAATAAATGGATAAAGAAAAAGAACGCCTTTCCGTTACTCAATTTCGTGTGTGTGTGATATATATATATATATATATATATATATATATATATATATATATATATATATATATATATATATATATATATATATATATATATATATATATATATATATATATATATATCCATACACACAAACATACATATGTGTGCGCGTCTATATTAAAACACAACACACGCACTTACCCACCTGCAAATCAAATTCCATGCCCCACGAAAAATATAAAAAAACGTACTCTGAAATGGAATATCGCGGCTAAAAAGGACGTTAGGTCTCCATCTGCATAAGCCAGCCAGAAAAAGTTCCTTCGCCATAATCCAGACCTCTGGCGTTCGAACACACACACACACACAGATTTCGTCATTTATTCGGCGAGCATTCTTTCGTATGCAAATGCGGGGGGGGCCCTGTATGTGTGTGAGAGAGAGAGAGAGAGAGAGAGAGAGAGAGAGAGAGAGAGAGAGAGAGAGAGAGAGAGAGAAAGCAAACTCATAAACATGGAGGCAAAGAGCGTTTTCGTATGTGCGTGAAGGCCCCTGAATGTTCCTCCAGAGATGAACTTTAAGCCAACATACTGTTCTGAACTTCTTTTCTCTCTCTCTCTCTCTCTCTCTCTCTCTCTCTCTCTCTCTCTCTCTCTCTCTCTCTCTGGGTGAAATAGAGAAGTCATATTTGGGTTAAAGAGAGGTGCGTTCCATTTCATGAGTTTCATAAGAGCTCGGAATCGTAATGTGCCTACGAAGTTCTCATGAGGAGAAGAAGAAGAAGAAGAAGAAGAAGAAGAAGAAGAAGAAGAAGAAGAAGAAGAAGAAGAGAGAGAGAGAGAGAGAGAGAGAGAGAGAGAGAGAGAGAGAGAGAGAATATTGCTGAAATGGTTATTTTCAAAGGGCAATCAGATATAACAAGTGCATATTCGGAGTATGCAACAGAATTGAAAAGAAAGAAGAAGAAGAGAAGAGAGAGAGAGAGAGAGAGATTACTGAGAGAGAGTAAGAGAAAAAGAGAGAGAGAGAGATTTTAATAAGTGTATATTCGAAATGGTATTCAAAAGGTAGTATGCAATAAGTGTATAGAAGAAGAAGAAGAAGAAGAAGAAGAAGAAGAAGAAGAAGAAGAAGAAGAAGAAGAAAGAAGAGAGAGAAGAGAGAGAGAGAGAGAGAGAGAGAGAGAGAGAGAGAATTACTGAAATGGTAATTTTCAGAAGGCGGCCAGATTATAATAACTGTATATTCTGAGAATGAAATATACATGATTTGCAATGAATATTGCATACTATTTTTCCAACATTTGCATTGCATTCATTATAATCTGTATAATATATATTTTTTACCATTTTAATACATTTTCTGGTTCAACACTGTCTACAGAGTGAGAAACCCCATCAATAAAAGCACCTTTTGTCACTGCAACCGCTTTTATAACGATAAAAGTCAGCGCTAGTTTATAGTCAAATAGAGAGAGAGAGAGAGAGAGAGAGAGAGAGAGAGAGAGAGAGAGAGAGGGGGGAGAGACAGAGAGACATATATCGTTAAGAATGAAGACAAACGGTAGGTGATCAAAGTGGCAAGTAACAGACAGAACAGAGAATAGAATATTGAATTTAGGCGAGAGGCCAAGCGCTGGGACCCTGAAGGTCATTCAGTGCTGAAACGGAAATTGACAGTAAAAAGGTATTAAAGGTGTAAAACCTCGCAGTTGCACCATGAATCAACTGTTAGGAGAGGGTTGAGGAAAGTAAGATGGAAGAAAGAGAATACGAATGGAAGTACAGTAAAAGGAATGAAAGTGGTTGCAGCTAGGGGCCGGTGGAACGCTGCAAAGAACCTTAAGTAATGCCTACAGTGCACCGCATGAGGTGCGCTGACGACACTACCACCCTACGGGGAAAGTGGAAAGTGACGTTTAGGTAATCTGAGGTTACAAAATATATATGGATGATGTGCATGTTTGTGTTCGTGAGTGCTTATATAAAAGAAAATATATATATAAATTGGCGTGTATGTGACAGAAATAGAAATACATAAATAAAACATGGACTTTCCACAAACATGGGTGGCTGCAGAAATGGAGCACAACTAGAGTCACTGCAACTTATGAAAAATGAATCTAAAATGAATGCGATTATTAAAACAACCCTTGAAAAAGAATCTCCCATTTTTTTTTTTTACTGAGAAAAAGATTTAAAATATCACAATACATAAAATATGCGTGGCATCTCATCTCATCCGTTAGGACGGAAAATCATTATGCAAAAATATTCACAAAATTTATCTCATTATATATTCACTGACTATATGACGATATGAAAGTATTCAGTACCTACCGTTTTCCGTCATTCCCAGATAAAAAAAAAATTACAATTCAGAAAATTCATAACGCCATATATAAAAAATACATTAGCTCCATAAAAAAGTAATATTCTGAGATATCAAATTGGTAAACGATTTCATTATATATTCATAGACTGCACGACAGCCCAGTACCTACTGTAATCAAAATGTAATTCCTAATAAAAAGTTAAAAATGTGCAATTTCAAAATTTCATAAAAACTATATAAAACAAATGAAATACCTAAAAAATTAAAAAATGAAAATTCTAAGAATTCGCACCGATAACAAATTTGCAAACGATTTCGCCCCAACTTTTTCGTGCTGTTATTTATATGCAAATTTTCCCGGAAATGCGAACGATGCTTGACGGAATGTCCCGGGGAAATGAGGGTATCCCTTTGCTCGAGTTAGATTGTTAATTACAGAGTGTAATTTCGCTGTAATTTGAGGCGCGTGTTTACTTTTCACACTCAGGCGTTATTGCGTAATTTGAAAAATATCGGCCGAGTGGTTAGGTGAGATATGATGTCGCTTAGTCGAGGTTGTAATCTGTAAAAATGTAGAATTGGAAAGCACTGATATGAATCTTTCTTTAATTCAAATATGGACACAACGGGCACTCACACTACATGCTGGAAATAGGGTCTACTACCTATGTTATTATTATTACTATTATTATTATTATTATTATTATTATTATTATTATTATTCATAAAAATCTCATAAGAGTATGAGTCACTAAAGTGGTGAAGAAGTTCACAATGGTGTCGATGAATATTTATATGTATGTATGTATGTATGTATGTATGTATGTATGTATATATATACACACACATATATATATTATATATGTATATATATATATATATATATATATATATATATATATATATATATATATATATAACATATTCAAAATTATTTTTAATATATATTCACGCCTACACCATTGTGGATTTCTTCACCACTATTAATACTATTAATATTAACATTGATATTACTATTATTATTATTATTATGATCATCACTTCCTTTCTCTTCCATTTCCCATTCCACAAAACACGAAACCCCCAACTAAACACTCCCTTCAGAGCATCCGAGGAAGAATACATTTACAAGGACCGAAGAGGAAGCACAGAGACGAGAGACAGAAATACTTCTATCGCCGTCTCTCTTCTCGCGAAGTTTTGCATAATACGCAATCTAAGTTGGTGGAAATATCACCCCCTGAAAGTGCTCATGAATTCTTAATGAAAAAGTGGCCGCCCACCCCCCACCCCCACCCGCCAAAAAAAATAAATGAAAAGTATTTTGAGAGATGAAAGCATCTTCCAGGGTGGGCCCTTAATTATATACCTAGGCGCTTTCGCCGTCTTGCCGAGTTCAGGCGTTCAAAAGGGGTTTCAATCGAAGGATGAAAGCTTTTTGTTTGTATTTTCTATTTTGTTTTGTTTCATTTTCATCTTTCTCGGTCGAAGTTGCGTTTCTTCTTCTTTCGATTGAATCGATTTACGCTCTTTTCTTAATTTTTTTAGTCGAACGAATGAGAAGAACAAGAAGAAGGAAAGGAGGTGACGATGTCGAAGCAAGAGATTGAAATAAATCGGATTTTATACTAAAATGCCAAATGTTTATCCTCTAATGGGACGAACAAGAAGATAAAGAACAGGAAGGGGGTGATGATGATGAAATAGAGACACATATAAATAGGATATTACGCTTCAAAAAGAGAGTTTTTCATCTTTAAAACAGAATGTTTGTTACGTATTAGGAACGTTAGGAAAACAATATTGACTGTTAAAAATTTGTCCTCCGTTCCAACAATACAGAGATGTGGATATCGCCATAGGCTGTCTTAAATCCATACCTGACTTTACTGCAAACAAAATTATATATATATATATACATATATATAGGCTATATATATATATAAATATAATATATATATATATATATATATATATATATATATATATATATATATCAATTCCTCTGTATACGATAATCCAAAACCGAACATTTTTACCGTAGAATATATAGGGAAAGCTCAAAATTCTGCGAAGATTATGAAAAATCGAGTTTTATTAAAAATCCCGCCAGATAAAAATACGATAACGGTAAATTCCACGCCACTACATAAAAAAAACCCTACAAACTGGTCCACCTTACGCCACAGACCTCGACTAAAAAACATCAAAGAAGAAGAAGAAGAAACCTCCGAGACTTAAGGCAACACAAGAAAACGCTACTACGGCCCGTATCTCAAAACGAAACAAATCGGGAGAAACTTCTTTACTTCCTTCCTTCCTTCCCAGCTTCTCTTGAAGCATCACTTATGAGTGTCAGGAAGTTGTCTGCAGGCAGCGTAATTGCCGAAGTTCAGTCGACGTGATAGAGGTAATTAGCTGGCGTTACCTGCGGCAATTTTGAGATGTGCCTTCTCGAGTATCTCTCCGGTTCCGCTCGGCTCGCCGGGGAACCATCGTCATGATGATCGCTTTTTTGGGGGGAAAAAGAGATACAGGGTTACGAGAGCATGAAATAATAATAAATCGCTTTTTTGGGGGAAAAAAGATAAAAAAAAAGAGGTCGGTGTCATAAGAGCCAGATATAATAAAAATAATGATAATAATAATAATTTTTCTAATAATAATAATAATAACAAGGAACTGGAATAATAATGACTTCAGTTTTCAACCTGAAGTAAGAAGGAATTTCTCTGGACATGCCTGAAAGAGAGTTTTCAATGGAATTTGAGAATTTCTCGGACATGCTTTATATGTATGTATATTGTGGAATTTGATATTTATATATATATATATATATATATATATATATATATATATATATATATATATATATATATATATATATATATATATATATATATATATATATATATATATATATATATATATATATATATATATATATATATATATATATATATATATATATATATATATATATATATATATATATATATATATATATATATATATATGACAGAGAGAGAGAGAGAGAAAGAGAGACTGTGCTGACATCAGTCTTTGATCTAACTACCATATCTTGTTGTCTTCACTCTTTAATTTTATCAGGTTTATTTTTGATCACTGTATTGCCGACATAAAAAAATTATATTTCCTTGACATAAAAGCCCCGGTTTATTTTTTTATCTGGCCACAGTATAATCATCCTGTTACAAACCTCAACCCTTCAACAGCTTTGAAAAACCATAGCTCAAACCTCAAACCTCCAACAGCTTTGAAAAACTATAGCCCAAACCTCACCCTCCAACAGCTTTGAAAAACCATAGCTCAAACCTCAAACCTCCAACAGCTTTGAAAAACTATAGCCCAAACCTCACCCTCCAACAGCTTTGAAAAACCAAAGCTCAAACCTCAAACCTCCAACAGCTTTGAAAAACTAGAGCTCAAACCTCCAACAGCTTTGAAAAACTAGAGATCAAACCTCAAACCTCCAACAGCCTTGAAAAACTAGAGCTCAAACCTCAAACCTCCAACAGCATTGAAGAACTCCGAGGACAAAACTGGGAAACTCGTTCTCGCAACATTGATTTCCCTGACCTCAAAGTTAGGTCGATCCACTTTAATTTGACATTCTGTTTCATGACTCAGTTTAATCCGCAGTTGAACGGCAAGAAGGATTTGGAATAATACAGATGGAAATATATACGCATAAGGATGTACTTGAGATTAACAGGGATATTTCTTAGTAATTACAGAGTGGCAATTTCCCAAGGCCAAGAGAGACAATGTCTACCCAATAGGGTGGAGTCGCCTCCCACCTGGGGTAACTACGTAGGCGATGACGCATCTTAGAGGTACCTGCTCATTACGGCATTTAACAAGACTATTGACCTACCTTTCACCTTCACACTGATATAAACAGCAGTAGTGACTTCTCTATATAACCCCAAAAGTTCTTTCCTAAACTAATTTTATATATGTGTCAGAAAATCCTCCCATTTCTAAGAGAATTCAAGAAAGTATCATACGAAAATCAAAGGATGAAAAAATTATCTCCTGCAATCATCTAAAAGATTATCATCATATCTCCCCACAGATGTAGATTCAGTCTTAATACCGTCAGCCATAATCGGTATAGTCTTCTGTAATCAAAGTAGTTAAAGGATGATCATCACTTACCAATCTCATTTCCATTCCTTAGTGTTCCCTCATTTAATGACGCATTAAATTAAACCCTCGTTCCATAAGAATTAATGGTCAGGAAGGGGAAGGCTGAATTACAATTAGTCTGGTTTTAATTACTGATTACCGTCGCCATAACTTTCTTCGACAGATTGGATAACCATCAAACTTTAAACCATATCCCTAACCCATAGGAATAATTACATTCTATGGGAACTGATATTTGACAAGTACATCTACCCTGGCAGGATTTGAATATGGTCCTTTGGGTTAGATATCACGGCTTAATATTTGGAACTGTAAAAAAGGTCAGGTGTAAAAATGAAAAACAAATAATAAAATGCGCCGAAGTTTCTTCGGCGCAATCGAGTTTTCTGTACAGTGTATAATCAAGACCACCGAAAATAGATCTGTCTTCCGGTGGTCTCGGTACAATGCTATATGCCGCGGCCCATGAAACATTAACCACGGGACGGTGGTGGCCTATCCTATAACGTTGCCAGAAACACGATTTTGGCTAACTTTAACCTTAAGTAAAATCAAAACTAATGAGGTTAGAGGGCTGCAATTTGGTATGTTTGATGACTGGAGGGTGGATGGTCAACATATCAATTTGCAGCCCTCTAGCCTCAGTAGCTTTTAAGATCTGAGGGCGGACAGAAAAAGTGCGGACGGACGAACAAAGCCGGCACAATAGTTTCTTTTAGAGAAAACTAAAATGCTGGATTCAGGATTGCATTTTCAATCTTCCAGTCTCTTTGCCTGTTTGTCTCTTCGTCTGTCCTGTCTCAATATCAATGTGTGATAGACAGTAATTGTACAACAAAATAAAATAATCACGGAAAATCCATAAATCCTCTTGTTACCATATGCATAAATTCTTGATTCATTAACACCAATAAATAAACCATCAACAAAAAAACTTAAATCTCTTGCAGTGAATTTTTTTTAACGAGTAATACACTAATCATCACTGATCCACTGCTTCCCATAATACTCTTTTAATTCACGAGATATAATTAAAAAAAAAAAGAAATAATTACGCGTTCTTGAAGAGGATTTTTAGAGATTAAGTTCAACTTCCGGGAATCACCTCTTCAAAAGAGGGAGTTATGTAATGTTTCTCGAAAGAAATAATATCTTATGAAATGAGAAATCTAAAAAAAAAAAAGTGATTGTTATAAATCATATTACGGTGTTATAATGATATGCAGAGGGTTCAGGGGATTTGCTGATATTCAGAGGAGGGAGAAAAAAGATTGAAAACATCATTTTTAAAAAATGCTATCATTCAAAGATTTTCGTTGGTAATGAAAGATTTAAATGATTACTGATATTAATCAAAGGCAGGAAGTTACAATGAAATAAAATACTATAAATTTCAAATTATATATATGACATATATATAGATATATAAATATATATATATATAAATATATACCCGGTATATATACAGTACATATTTATACATACATATATATATATACATATACACATATAAATATATATATATATATATATATATATATATATATATATATATATATATATATATTATATATATACACACAAAGAGAAAGAGAGAGAGAGAGAGAGAGAGAGAGAGAGAGAGAGAGAGAGAGAGAGAGAGAGAGAGATGGGGGATATCGCCTAAAATATTGTACAATTATTCATTAGATAAAATCAATTTCATGGAGTTATTATACTATTATTCAGAAGATAGAAAACGAGTTTGTACGCATTTACCCACAGACAAACAGGATAAATTAAAGCCTCCTAAACAAATGATAAATGTAAAGTAGAAACAGAAACACATAGAAATAAAATATAAAGGAAACTTCTACCGCAGTGCAAGTCACTGAAGTATCCATTGGGGAAATAACATTCAAAAGTAAAGTGATACATATTTTTTTTCACTCGAAGTATATGCTGAAGAATCAGGTTTCAGGAAGCACCAATTAAAACCCAGCGCGGTCTGGCCGTTTTAAGTCCCCATCGATAACAATTAAAAGGCTGAATAAAAAAAAAACACGTTCAGTTATAATAAAAAAAATGAAATGGACGATATATTCCGTAACGAGATTTCGAAATGACCTTTTCGCTCGCGAGAGAGAGAGAGAGAGAGAGAGAGAGAGAGAGAGAGAGAGAGAGAGAGAGAGAGAGAGAGAGAGAGAGAGACGTATATAAAAGGACTTGAAGATACAATCTGTAATTTACATTACGATTGTGAGTGGTTTTATAAAATTTAATAACCATTCTACACATAATTTAAATATATATATATATATATATATATATATATATATATATATATATATATATATATATATATATATATATATATATATATATATATATATATATATATATATATATATATATATATATATATATATATATATATATATATATATATATATATATATATATATATATATATATATATATATATATATATATATATATATATATATATATATATATATATATATATATATATATATATATATATATATATATATATATATATTTATAAATGCTTACCTGATCTGATCGCAATCGAGCACAGTCACAAGGGTTATTGATGCGGGCTACTGCCCTTCATACGAGCGTATACCAAATTCCACAAATCCGGATGTGCCAGCGCTTCAGCAAGTTTGTTTAATAAATCATAACACGACCACTGATTGCCCAAGTGGTACCGGCGACCCCAGTTGTTTGTTTTCCTTGAAAAAACACCCGCAAACAAATAAAAAACCTTTGTCAATTGACTTCGAACGAATGAATTATGCATTCTCTGCAAACAACGGAAATTGTTGTTGCGTCGGGGCCGAGGTAAAAATGATAATTGCAAGTGGAATGGGCACAGCGCAGGTTTTGGATTGCGGTTCACAAACTCACAGACTTACAGGCTCACAGACAGGTGGGTGTACGTTGGCGGACAGTTGGACAGACGGACGGCAGGCCCGCCTGACAGACAAGTGCCAACCGAAGAGAGAGAAAGAGAGAGACATGGTGTTTGATTCATATGCTGAACTATTATCATGCAGTGTTTACAGGATGTATATATATAATATATATATGCATATATATAATATATATATGTATATGTATAAATTATATATATATATATATATATATATATATATATATATATATATATATATATATATATATATATATATATATATATATATATATAATTTACATGCACACACACACACAATATTTATATATATATATATATATATATACTATATATATATATATATATATATATATATATATATATATATATATATATATACATATTATATATATATATAAACACATATATATATATTTTATATATATATATACATATAATATATATATTTATTTATTTATATATATATACATATACATACAGGACACCGTTCTCTGGTTTTAATCAAGTATTCTCGGGTGGAAGCTATTCAGTGTTGACAAAAAGCATATACCTCATTTCTCATTGCAATTACTGTCCAGCACGAGTAAAAAAAAAAAAAAAAACTTGATCTCGTATTGAAACACAGGCTGGCCGGTGAGAAAGCATCATTAAATTGAAGTTTGTTTGGTGGCAAAAAAAAAAAAAAAAAAAAAAAGCATGGAGCAGATTGACTTCCGAATGACAGAATAAAACGACTTCCTAAAAACAGAAATAATTTTCTGGGTGGGCGACAGAATATACCTTTGTCTTTACAATTAACCTGGGATTTGTATAGGCGGTTCTCGCTATACGGAGCCATTCTGCGTCCCCCCCAAAAAGAAAGCACATAATTGCTTTATCACCTGCAATACCTTTCACGCGTACAAGTAATTAGCATCTGAAGTTAGGAGTTTACGTCCGGGATACCGTTATGAAAATGCTAAAATCCATAAGTAAGGTAACCCTTTCATTAAAAGCAAATACACCTTACATCATCGCCGACATAATTAGCAGATATGGTGCTCCAAATGATGTCGTTCTGAGCAGCGCTACCTGAGCTCTGAAATAAACGAATTCGCCAGAATTGCTGGAACTTAAGAAAATCCTATAGAAAAGGGGAATATGTAGATTACAATATGTACTTCTATCTAAGAAGAGGTTTGGCCTTGTTGCAAGTTGCAGTAAACTGCTCAGGAAGATTTTTAACTCACTTTTCGTGCCCGAGACCATTTCACCATTTCTTAAATATCCCCTTTCTTAATTCGTTATAAGAGCCAATTCACCTATGGCTGGAATGGAATGGAATGGAATATAGAGTTTAGGCCAAAGGCCAAGCACTGGGACCTATGGGGTCATTCAGCGCTGGAAAGGAAATTGAGAGCAGGTAGGTTTGAAAGGTGTAACAGGAGGAAACCCTCGCAGTTGCACTATGAAATAATTGTTAGGAGAGGGTGGATAGCAAGATGGAAGAAAGATAGTAAGAATGGAGGTACAGTAAAAGGAATGAAAGGGGTTGCAGGTAGGGGCAGAAGGGACGATGCAAAGAACCTTTTGTAATGCCTACAGTGCACCCCGCGAGGTGCACGGACTGCACTACCTCCCTCTACGGGGTTTACGTGTGGCTGAGACATTCACTTTTTCATAACAAAACACGGCTGTCATACTTAATTTCTGGTGAATAATTATTCCCTTTCCAACTACGATCGCGGGCTGTTAAAAGCCTTCAGATAATCTCGAATCTCTGCTATGCTTTCCTTTAAGATTAAAAAAAGAACCCTTTAATGTATAAGATAGACAAGATAGAAATACCAAGATCATTTGCCCAGTCTTCCGAAGCGTCTTAACTGAGTATTATAGCTATTTTTCTTTTATGTCAGCATTCAATTAAAAAATGCCAAACTTCTGGGAATGCAGTCAAGGTTGCATCTCAAAGCAGCAGCAATCATCTGAAGCAACATTTTTTCCTTCGGTAGTTTTTTTTATTTTTATTTTCCTGGCGTGGAAACTGAACCAAGAAATGAGATATTCTTCCTCTGGTTGAAGTATCAAACATTTTTTTATGTCTTTTATATTGAGGCCGTTGTTTTTTCATTATTTCTTTCTCTGTAAGCTTTTTAGTGTTTTCCTTTCTTGAATATCTAATTATATAGCTAATAACGTTATTTTTTTATCAAACAATTTTTGGTTTTTGTGAACTACAAATTGGAGATTTAGCTGTCTAAAATAATGATTGTATCTTCATATACACTGGTGACAATTGATCTCTATTTTTCTGTTCATGTTGAATACTGGAATGTCTTAATTATTCCATTTTTGAAGTATAAATAGTAGGCTAATAGTGAACACAATGATAAAACGATTCCTTTTTAAAGATTTGTCATAATTGTGCAAGAATCCATAACTTTAAGAACGGAAGAGAATTATATATTCTAATCTTATTTCTGTAAGGTTTTATTTTTCTGAAAATAAAACTATTGTGCCAGCTTTGTTTATCCGTCCACACTTTTTTTGTGTCCGCCCTAAGATCTTACAAACTACTGAGGCTAGAGGGCTGCAAACTGGTATGTTTATCATCCACCCCCCAATCATCAAACATACCAAATTGCAGCCCTCTAGCCTCAGTAGTTTTTATTTTATTTAAGGTTAAAGTTAGCCATAATCATGCGTCTGGCAACAATATAGGCCACGCCACCACCGTGCCGTGGTTAAAGTTTCATGTGCCGCGGCTCACATAGCATTATACCGAGACCACCGAAAGATATTTCTAATTTTGGTGGCCTTGATTATACGACGTACAGAAAACTCGATCGCGCCGAGGACACTTTGGCGCATTTTTTACTTGTTTTGTACTGGGTATAAAAGGCAAAACTGAACCATTTATTCCAATTCACTCCAAGGAACAGTACCCCGCTATAGTGCCTATATATCTCAGCACTTTACTCATTTTTTCATATCCCGAGTTCCCCATAGAAGCCAAAACATGTTACGGGTTTTTTTATCACCCATAAAACAATTTATTCATTTCACGTGAACCTCCGGAGGAATATGTAACCGATCCTGACAAGCTACACGATCTTGAATGCATTTCAGCGGTATACGTCAAATGTTTTCCCTCTACATGATGGACTGGGTACGTTTTATTCCCAGTACATATTCAGAATGGTTAAAGTGGATGATTTCTAAACTCAAAATCCCCCACTTCCATTTAACCATGGTATAAAGTCATGAACTGAACTGAATATAGAATTTAGGCCAAAGACCAAGCACTCAAACCTATGAGGCCATTCAGCGCTGAAACGGAAATTGACAGTAAAAAGGTTTGAAAGGTGTAACGGGAGGAAAACCTCAAAGCAGTTGCACTATGAATCAAGTGTTAGGAAAGGGTGGAAGGTAAGGTGGAAGAAATATAATATGAAAGGAGGTACACTAACAGGAACGAAAGGGGTTGCAGCTGGGAGCCGAAGGCAAGCTGCAAAGAACCTTAAGTAATGCCTACAGTGCACCGCATGAGGTGCACCAACTGCACTACCCCCTTACGAGGATTAAACATGATAGAAAGTCATTAGCGATTAGAAAATTATAGTTTTTCTATAAGCTGTAAGGTATAGTGCATTCACAAGATATGCGTGGTTAATTAAACGCCACAATGTCTTAAATTGATTTCCTCACGCTCTTTACCTAAGCCAGTCGCCACAAGCTTTTAAATCCAGATGTGTAATAAATTAAGGTACCTTTCCTGTCCGCAAGGGGGTATTGGTTGCTTTTAACTACAAGAAAATAAAGGTGGCAATCAGGCCATTATCTTAAGCAAAGGGTATATAATAATAATAATAATAATAATAATAATAATAATATCAGTTGAAATAATAATAATAATAATCAAATAATAATAATAATAATAATAATAAATATAATAATAAATAAATGTTCTAAACGGTCCACAATGATATAACTGTTTATTGTGGACCCTTTAGAACATTTATGAACTCTCGTGATGGAGACTTTTTCCCAATAATAATAATAATAATAATAATAATTTTTCCCAATAATAATAATAAATAATAATAATAATAATAATAATAATAATAATAATAATAATAATAATAATAATAATAATAATAATAATAATAATAATGAAAACCCATAATAAAAAAATACATCAATATAGCCTTTAGAATATCTTTCAAAAGGAGCAGCTAAAAATAACCTCTCAAAACATATGAGAATATACAGACCATCTAGATAGTGAACTATTTTCCAAAGAAAAGGCTAATCCTTTTCCAAAGTCTTAGCAATTACAGAAAAGGAGAGAAAGAAACACAAGTGAAAGGAGACGATGGAATTTCTTTGAAACGAGAGACCCCCCCCCCGCCCGGCTCTAACACTTCAGATGATGGGTTCTGTAGGGACTGACAGCCTTTTCAGGTTGGGCAAAGATTTTTTTTTTTTAAATAAAAGAGAAAAAATTATTGCCGGCGGATTTTGAGTTCATTTGAACATTCCTGATTTTGTGATTTCACTGCTTGCAAATCATTTCTCTGTATGTTGAAGCGATGACAAGACGACTTTTGTGTTAATTTTGTAAATAAAAAATTTATTAAGGATTTTGAGTATTTAAAAATTCTGTATTTTGTGGTTTCACTATTTGCTACCTATTTCTCTTGGAATATGTAAATGCTGAAGGACGAATTTTGAGACATAAAAATTATATATATATATATATATATATATATATATATATATATATATATATATATATATATATATATACATATATATATATATATAATATATATAAATATAAATATATATATATATATATAAATATATATATATATATATATATATATATATATATATATATATATATATATATATATATATATATATATATATATATATCTACAGTAGAATTCAGAACAATAATCTTGATTATAAAGACGAAATGTATTTGTAAAAATATATACAGAGCTTCGAGCTTTCGTCCATTCTTCTGTGGACGAAAGCTTTAAGCTCTGTATATATTTTTACAAATACATCTCGTCTTTATAATCGAGATTATTACCGTGAATCCTGCAGTAGAATATCGCTTATTTTTTCGTCGTCTTAATTTATATAAAATTCCTTGCAATGCGTCCTTCCATTTGAGCAGAGGAAGCACAATTTCGCTCAGTATGAATGTATTCATGTATAAATCCGCTTACGTATATCACATAACTGAAGCAATATAAAACGGTCAGTGGGGAATTGAGCTTAAAAAAAACAGGCATTTTAACTGTAAGAATAAAAAGTAATACCTTTAACAGTAAAATGAAAAAAAAAATTAATAATCCTGTTCTTTGATATTAGCTCCAATCCATTCAGACGGTCTTCCAAATTGTCCAGCTTAATATTAATCAATTAATTTCAGCTGATACATTCAATTGCCGGCAGGTAATCCTCCCTGAAGTGATAGGATTTCAATTCAAGTGGACAGCCATTGCACTATCTCTATGAATCAGGGTTAATTTCTTTTTTTATTCATGGGATTATCTGGAAGCCTTAAAGGAAAAAAAATAAGTCTGTCAAGCTAGTACTTCTCTGGGATTTTTTAAGCCGGTTACGGAAAAATTTTTACTGAGGTTATTACTTTTCTTCCTAATACTGTTGCTATTTCTGAGACATGTTTTTTTTTCAGCTGTTTGCTCGGTATGGCAAAAATAAAACTATGAAACATCCAATATACACAGTCACGCTTCCCAGTATATTAGCAGATATAGAGATTGACTTTTCTGAAACTAAGTACTTTTGTTTTTTCACGGAATGTATGTAGAAATTTGTTTTTAAACGAACATACGTTTGCTAAACAATAAAATGTTTTGAAATCATAAAAAGAAGGAGGATATTACCCACAAAAAATAATGATGATTAATATTCAAGTATTATTCAGTACTGGTTTCCCAACAACACTGAATAAAGGAAGAAGTGTTCAGGAACTCAAACAGGACGTTCTGAAACTGCAAAGTTGAAGCTACCCAACGAAAACAACGGAATAAAAGAGAAAGGTTGAATGAAACTATTTGAAAAATTATAGCAAAATGTCATAGGAAAATTTTCCAGTTTAGTTCAAGTTCCCTGATCATGACACATTCAAATGTACAGGATTGGGTAAATTTTTTTTCGGCTTTATATCGCCGTAAATGTTTAATTAACACTATACAAAAATTGAAGGGGTATTAAGGAACTGAATGGAATATAGAGTTTAGGCCAAAAGGCCAAGCACTGGGACAGGAACTTTCCCTGAAAAAAGCGAGACGCCATATCTTAAAAACTAACCATAGAATTTTCTTGAAAATAATCTCCTTATGTTACCCACACCCAAATTACACCGAAAGACTTAACTAACCCAAAGATTCTCATCATGTTTCCCACACCCAAAGTACACTTAATGACTTATCTAACCCAAATATTCTCATTATGTTTCCCACACCCAGATTACTATGAAAGTACTAACCTAACCTAACCTAAGCCCAACCTAAACCCAACCTAACCTAGGGGCATGGCAAAAAAAACCTGGCCTGGTGCAATACCAGCATACATCTCAGGAATTTGCAAGCGGGTGTGCTGTCTCTGTCTTTCTGATCCTACGAAATCATCAACGTAATATATTATATTCGCCTGATGAAATGATTTTCTGCGCTTCGAAATTACGAAGCTTTCAACTCCATGAGTACGTCATAAACCGTAGGAAAAATGTACGTTTTCTACGAATCCCACTTCCAACGACTAAAGCCATCCAGTAAGGAAATGCATTTTCACAAAAATCGTATTGAAACCCAACAACGAATGTTAGAAAATGATTCCCTTTTTTGTGGTTGGGGGGGGGCACCGGTCGACTGCACCCGTTTACAATTCAGAATTGAAAACCGTTGAATATAACGAACTTCAGCGCCATTCTGAATGTGTCTGCATGAGATTTATGTTTTTTTTCGTTTTAAAAAATATTTTTATTCATAAAATACTGACTGATTTCTCAATAAAAAAAAAGGGTATAAAGTTGGAGTGGTTGGACAGCAAAATGAAAGAGAGGAAGTGGGAATGGAGGTGAAGTAAAAAAAAAAAAAGCTAAAAGTGGGTGCAGCTGTAGGCCGAAGGGACGCCGCAGACAACCTGTAGTAATGAATACAGTGTACCACGTGAGGTGCACTGACGACAATACCCACCTGAGGGGACTCACAAATTGTTAAGATTTCATAACATGAACCAGAAATCACCTGATGTCTATCACATGATTACCGACCCGTGCAATTTTACTTATTATTGAAAACTTTTACTGTTATAGCGCATTAGGCTTTGAAATGCTTGGTACTGCCCACTCTGTAACCACAAATAACATTTACCTTAAAATTAGAGTAATAAAGGCATCACCCTGATAATTCGTACCTCATGTCACCCAAAAGTGACTGGAACCACTTCAAAATCTTCATAATAAGTGTAATTGAAAAATTTCCTATTTATTTTCATTGGTAAAGGAAAAAAATTCTACTTATATTCATGGGTAACGAAAAAATTAGTATTTACTTACACGCATTAATACAAAAATTTCCTATTTATTTCCACAAGTAACGAAAAAATTCCTAGGTAACGAAAAAAAAAATTTACTTTCACAGGTGACGAATAAAACGTTTTTACTTATCTTTACAGGTAGCGAAAAAATTCCTATTTGTTTTCATAAGTAACGAATAAAATTCCTATTGATTTTCATAAGTAACGAAGAGTTCCTATATTTTCATAAGTAACAAAAAAAAAAATTATTTACTTTCACAAGTAAGGAAAAAATATCTCATTTACCTTCACAGGTGGCGAGAAAAATTCCTATTTGTTTTCATAAGCAACGAATAAAATTCCTACTGATTTTCGTAGGTAACGAAAAAAAAATCCTATTTATTTTCACAGGTAACGAAATAGAATCCCATTTATTTTTATATGTAAAAAAAATTACTATATATATTCACAGGAACAAAAAACCCTAATTTATTTTCACAGGTAAAAAAAAAAACTATTTATTTTCACTGGAGACAATATGACGTAACCATATTAATAAAATTTATGATATTACGTAAATCCCCACATCATCCAAACCTGACGTCCTCATCCAAGATTACTGCGATCAAGAATGAACTCGGCATGCAAGAGAATTATGAATTAATATGTATATCCTTACCTGTGTAACTGGCATGGTTACAGCGCCTGTAACGTTCCTGTATTCCGCCCACTGCCATCACGGAAATTACTCATATCATGTTAATGCCTGAATTATGTGGCCAGCTGCTTCGTGAGGAATTTGTATTTGAGGAATCCGAGTATGTTAGGAGCGACCCCCTGAAAAGATAATAATGTTCAGTCGTATTGTGGATGTTATTGTGGATGTTATAATGTTAATGTGCGCGTTACATGATTTTATGCCTGTAGTCAAAGTTACAGCTCAACGTTGGTGGTAATATACGGCTTTTACTTTATGGCCATTTTCTGCCCTTATTCAGGTGAGGGTTACAAAATCCCTGTACCATTTATGATGAGGGAACCCTTTAATACACACTTTTATGAAAACGTGCTCCCTTGAAAAAGCGAATTTTGTTGTAAGCTTACGTCAACAGGTAAAAAGGTAAAAAAAAAAAAAATAAATAAATCATTGATGAACTTCACTCCGGAATATATATTACATACATATGCATTAACGCTGTACCATACATTAAATAATTTTAAAAAAAACTGCAAAACGAAAATACATAAATCTCTCACACCATTTTTCCCGCATTTTATAGGAATTCCCATTGATTCCTGCACATCAGAATGATACATCCTTTTCACTAGCTGGCGCCTTCCATTCTCTCCCCATGTCCAAGCCATCCGAGAACACTAATTCATGTCTTCACCGGCATGCATCTTAATTATCTCTTTCTATCCTACTAATTTCTGTCTTTTTTTAGAGCAAAACATTGAACCAGACATGTCCAGCCCCTTGTCGCTTACTACAGATGTATGAAATTTCCAACAACAAACAGAACGGAAAAAGTTTGGAACCAAAACAAATCGAGACAAAAGTCAGAAGTTCTCGTCATCCGTTTCGTCCGTCGTCGTTCAGAACAGCGGGATATAATCCGGGAGGAAATGACTCCCGACGTCCGCACTCATACAATCAGCCTAGCATCGCGGACCGGCGTTACAAAGCATCTGCAATCTGGCCGAGAGTCGCCCGGTTGAGGCCCATCTATATGCTTGGTGTCTACTTTGAATGAATGCGCAGCGAGACCCAGTCAAATAAATTATAAAAGCAATTCCCTCAGAACGAGTACCGAGATGATTCTGTCTTGTAAATACAATGAGTTCACTCACTCTCTCTTTTCCTTTTTTCTGTCGCTTCGGTCACAATATGTCTTTCGAGAGTTCGGGCTTGCGATTCAGCCAAGGGTGTTGCTTCATCTTTTTTTTTTTTTTTGGCAATTTTGTTTATGAAAATCATACGGCCCTGTATCATATTTTTTCGCCTAGTCTTTTGCGGTGATATGTACAATGTTGTAGCAAGTAATCTCTCTCTCTCTCTCTCTCTCTCTCTCTCTCTCTCTCTCTCTCTCTCTCTCTCTCTCTCTCTCTCTCTCTATATATATATATATATATATATATATATATATATATATATATATATATATATATATATATATATATATATATATATATATACATGCATGTATATATATATAAATATATACATATATATATATATATATATATATATATATATATATATATATATATCTATATATATATATATATATATATATATATATATATATATATATATATATATATTATATGTATATATTATATATGTAGAGAGAGAGAGAGAGAGAGAGAGAGAGAGAGAGAGAGAGAGAGAGAGAGAGAGAGAGAGAGAGAGAGAGGTTACATAAATGGTGACATTTCAACACCTCATAATTAATTAAACAGCTGAGAGAGCAATGTTTTACACCCATATACACCTATAAGACTAAGCTTTAAAGAGTCAGTTAAGCTACAGAGTACCGATTCCAAGTTTTAAATATCTCAGAATACAAACCAAATGAAATGAAACCTGTTATTATCTTTGGAACTAAAAAGCTGGATGTTATGACGCTCAGCAAAACCAAAGGAGGAAAAGGAAGGTGTTCTCAGAACGCGGGGGATAAAAGAGAAGAGATTATCCCAGGAGTGGTTCAGAGAAGTTGGACGAGGGAACAGGTTTTGTTTGAGTCTGGAAAACTGCGGGGATTGGTGGCAGAGTACCAGGGGAATGTGTGTGTGTGTGTGTGTGTGTGTGTGTGTGTGTGTGTGTGTGTGTGTGTGTGTGTGTGTGTGTGCAGCAGATTAAGTGTAACAGGAAAAAAAAGGTTTTGATTGTAAGTGTATTACTGGCTTGAAAGGCTGAGAAAAGAAAAGGAGTGTGCAGCAGATTAAGTGTAGCAGGGGGAAAAAAAAGTTGTGATTGAAAGTGTCGTACTCCTGTGGAAAGATTTAGAAGAGAATAGGAAGTTTCTGGGCGAATTTGGATCCAAATCTGGCAGGGAATTTAAAAAAAAAATAAATAAATAAAACGGTTGGTTGTGGTGGCTGATTTACTATCTAGGAAGAGTGGCATCCAGTAGAAAACGTTATAATAATTGACAACGTTTGGAGGGCGCAGACTGAAGAATATGGACAAAAGTGTTGATAAGGGGGAGAGGATTTATAACAGACGGATGACTGATTAATAACACTTAACAACATCCACTTCGTGCATAACTTTTTCAATTAGACCAAAGTTCCTACGGGACAACTGCTAGTTTCCGTTGATTTGGGTAAAAAAAAAAAAAAAAAAACTATTTGCTGTAGGCCTACGCTATGCTAATACAGGCAACTGCTGTTTTCCAATAAAGAATAATGCTTCCCTAAAATCTTATACAACATAACTTTACGTAACGCGAAAACCTGCAATTTTGTCACCACCAAAGATACGCTAGAAAACCTGCAGTGTGAGATAGCGTTGAATAATCAATGTCTACAGTAAATCACTTCAGTAGTTCGTTGTACTTACACTGCAAAATCTAATAAAAGTCAAAGTGATTTGGAAAAACGAATAAATCCAATAAAGACTCATCTATCACAGCCTTCTCTGATATGCAACGATTGTTGACGTTATCTTAACAACACTAGCCTAGCCTGACTTGCTCGTTGGATATAAGGACCATCTAATTTCATCATAGATCCCTGTTTTGCTCTAATTTCGTAAATTCCGCAATGAAAACAAAATCTTATTTACACCATTAATACATGAGACCAAGAGCATATGAGATTCTCACCTTGTACGACACCAAGTATTTAAAAATGAAATAAACATTGGAGGAGCGGCGTAATACTTTACACTTACACAGTTCAAAGTCAACTGAGCGGTTACATAATTTACACGACTTACAGTACTTGCTGACGTCACCGCCTTCTCAATACCAATAGAGACCGCCTTGTTTCCTTGAAAATGTATCGTTGCTAGAGAAAAATGGCCATCAATCCCATCACGAATTTTTTTGTAGAAACTGGCCCAATTCACATCAGCATTTTTGCCTACTTAAATCACAAAACCCAACTCAATGAGTACGGAAATGAAGGCTGTCTCCAGCCGCGGCTGGGCGGAAAAGTGCATGACGGAAAAACGTTTATGGTAACGTTTCTCTCTCTCTCTCTCTCTCTCTCTCTCTCTCTCTCTCTCTCTGAACGGATGATTGTCATTGTATCATTTTCAACATATATCCCTTACGGGTTTCATGATATACTGTACAGGGTTCATAAGATCGAGTTTCACACCAAAGTTTAAGGGGCTCCCAGCACCATAGGCCTAACCTGCTTTCTCAAACGTGACATAATTTCAATTGACTAATATTGACAAGCGATGCAAGATCAGTGCAGTGAAGATGATTATGAGGGTTCATTATAATATAGTTAATTATGAAAAGGGGACGAAACTTAACTGTGAGAAAATTATGAATTATGGAGTTATGAACAACACTTGGCACACTCAGCCCTCCTCTTTGGCGGATCATATGATTAATAAGTTTTCAACTTATATACGTATGTATATATATATATATATATATATATATATATATATATATATATATATATATATATATATATATATATATATATATATATATATATATATATATATATATACCTGGTAGGAGGTTAAGAAGTGGGAGTAATGGTTCTCAGAGTTCAAAAACAACAGTTACCAGAAGACCGAAATGTGAAACGGCACACGCAAAATATAAAAAAAAATGAAATAAAAGACCTTTAATGAAACTGGTGACAAAAGTCAACACCATAATGCTCTGACACGAGGCAATATAAGCCATTGGTCATGAGAGAATACTCTTGAATTACTCTGGGGAGAACGCTCAAAGTGAGACTAATCATTGCAGTTCCGTTGATCCTTATGACAACTGACGTTCAGACTTGACGAGAGAAACAAACATGTGAGAAGGAGCTATAGATAGACCGATTGAAGGATTTATTGTTTTGTTCTTTGTTCTTTGTATTACTTTCAGCTTTATTTTGTTATCGATAGCTATAATTCTGCGCTGATTAGTGAAATCTTATTTGATAAGGGAATTTGAAAAGAAAGACGTCTTTGAAAGGAGTTATCGTACTGGTTCAGTTAGGAGCTATGTAACGGTTATTATGAAATATTGAAAATTTGTCTCAGTAACCAAGTGATTCGAGCAATTGCAGACTAGCCTAATGGAAGGTAACAACACTATAGCTACTTATGATACTGACCATACAGATACAACAATGAAACTTGGGGATGAAACAAGAGATTAGGCCTATATTTTATCATGGAGTCCACCAGGAGAGGAACGTATGATTTCAAATGACTAATACTAGGCATAGTTATGTTGGTTTAATTTGCTATATAAAACAACTTCTATGTCCTATTATTTTCCACATTATACATTTTTCTCCACTGCTGTGATTTTGCTTTCAGAATATCTGCACAGAGACTGTTGGTCTCGTACGCCACAATGTTAATTGTTCTTAATTTCTTTTATTATTACAGACGCGTACTGGTCTAAGAGGCAATATTTCCTCTTGAAAATAATTTATCAAATCACCGACTATAATTTGTAAAGGATAAATGAAGATGATTCACTCAAGTAGTACAATAAATAGCCAGCCCCTTTTACAGTTCTGAATATGAAATTTATCTAAGAGTAAAAACAATTTTAAGGAAAATGAAACATGTTCCCATAACATTCCACAATGACACGAAAACAACAAAATGCTTTCCAACCATCACCCTTTTGCATTCAGCAACAGCAGCCTTCTACCCCTTTCATTATTTAGTGGCAAATGTAAAGAAGAGGAGGACACACAAATAAATAAACATGGGACCAAGGGAATCTCTGGGTCACTCGTTCAAGTTAAACTGGTCTGTGCTGAAACGTTGCTTTGAACTTGGAAAAAAATTCCTTTGAAATTTAAAAAAAAAAAAATGTTTCCTTTGAATTCATTTATGAGATGAATTTACATGTTTTTGTTTTGGAATACATTTTTTTATTAAAGTGCACTAACCAGATAAATACAGAATAGGTTACAAAATCTGCTTACAGACTGACATAAACTATATTAACCTATATATGCTTGACACAGAACAGTTTACAGAATTCGCGAACAGACAGTGATTAAAAAAAATAGTAAATTAACCTATATATGCCTGATTTCCATATAAAAAAAACTCTAATCTTCTTTTTAACAAAATTGTCAGTCACACATTATCAAACTCTCTCTGTCTCCTTGCCTTCAGAAATTTAAGAGACCAAAACCTCCCCACTTCCTAGGGGAGAAAACCATTACTGTCATTTTTTCTCCCTAGCTGTCTGGGGGGGGGGGAAAACATTTCTGTAATTTCATTTTTGTCCCGCTATTCCTGGAATAAATGAGGGAGATGAAGGTATGGGGAGAAGGAATATAAAGGAAAAAGAATTATTATTTTTTTCTTATGCTTACGTCTCATTATATTTCACGCGTAATTATTACTTTATGCATTAATATTAATGTTGGTCGTCTGCTTTCCACGCCCCTAGCCGAATTTCTCTCTCTCTCTCTCTCTCTCTCTCTCTCTCTCTCTCTCTCTCTCTCTGTTGTGTACGTCGTTCTCTCTCTCTTACAGTAGACTACTGAAGTTTGATTTTTTAAAAGTTCTACACCAAAATTATCCTCTCTCTCTCTCTCTCTCTCTCTCTTACAGTAGATAACTGCAGTTTAATTTTCTGAAAATTTCTATACTAAAATGTTTAACTAAGTAAATATGTGGTTTGTTTTATCAACAACTTTTCAATATGTTTGGAATATCTGAAGAATTAATTTATTCATACATGCGTCAATGGAGAATTTTAATTCAAGGAATTCATGTGAATATTCATTCTAATTAATAATAAAATATAATTAATTTGTTTTATAAACAATAACAGAACATAATGACATCAAGATTTGACGGCGATGAAATAAACCGAATAAAGAAACAGCAATAGCTAACAATATAAAAAAATCGAAAAAAAAAAATGACAATATCTGTAAGTTTTAGAAATAATTTATGTATAATTTATGAATAAATAATTCATAAATAATTTATAAATAAATATTTCTTTAATTTATTAAGAAGTTATAAATAAATAATTCATAAATAATTTACAAAAAAATAATTCATAAATAATTTATAGATGATTTATAAATAAATAATTCATAAACAATTTACAAATAAATAATTCATCAATAATTTCCAAATAAATATTTCATAAATAATTTATAAATGATTTACAAATAAATAATTCATGACAATTTATCAATAAATAATTCTTGATAATTTATCTTAAATAATTCGAAATGATGTATACCTTTCAAATTTATATTAATAATACTAATACGAAATGGTACTACTATTACCTTTAATAATAATAATAATAATAATAATAATAATAATAAGAATAATAATAATAACAATAATAACAATGCTCTGTTTGCTCTGTTAATTAATGACTGTGTTCATAAATTTTTAACTATCATCAAACACGTGTTTAATCATTATCATCGGTCAAAATAATGATTAATCATTATAAAAATGATGATTATCGTAAGGATGACCCTCTATCTAGTCTTCTACATCAACGAAAAAATGACGAATAATTATAATGATAATAATGATTATTTTATGGATGAATCTCTCTATCTAGTCTTACACTTCTCTGTTATAATTTTGAATAACTACGGTGATAATGACGATTATCAAGAGGGTAATTCTCTCTAGCTAGTCTTCAAGCTCACTGTTATAATTTCGAATAATTATTATGATGATGATAATGATGATTATAACAAGGATGATTCTCTCTACATCATCTTCCACTTCGCTGTTATAATTTTGAATAATTGTGATGATGATGATGATGATGATTATCAAAAGGATGATTCTCTCTACCTGGTCTTCTACATCTGTTATAATTTTGAATAATTATGATGATGATCATCATCATTGTAAGGATGATTCACTATCTCGTCTCTCAACTCTCTGTTATAATTTTGAATACTTACGATATAATGATGAATATCACAATGATGATTCTCTCTATCTAGTCTTCCATTTCTGATATAATTTTGAATAATTACAATGATGATGATGATGATGATGATTATCAAAGGGATGATTCTCTCTATCTAGTCTTCCACTTCTCTGTTATAATTTTGAAGAATTATAATGATCATCATCATCATTGTACGGATGATTCACTATCTCGTCTCCCAATACTCTGTTATAATTTTGAATAATTACGATGATAATGACGATTATCACAACGACGATTCTCTCTATCTCACCTTTCCCTCTCTCTTATTATTATGAGAGTCATCAACATATTTCCTTTCACTCGTTAATGACCGGAATACGTCATTTCAGGTCGCCGTTAAATGCTTCCTCGGTCGGTTATTGGATAAAATATTTCAATTTGGGGTTATCTAATTCTCTCCTAATTCTCTCCCTCGGGACCAGATAAGGAAATAAAGTCATTCAATTCGTATTCATTATTATGCAATGCATATTTACCACCCTCCTCACTTACCTTTATTATTCATTTTTCATTTGCATAATCGCCGTTTATCTGTGAATGGTTATTCCGTATACAACTGGACATCTCTGTGCTAAGGGTTTTTAAAGAAATTATTAAGTATAAATCTTATTTTCTATACTCAAAGTTACAGAAGTGCAAGAATGCAAGAGAGTTTTATAGAATTGAAAAGAGAATATACTCCTATATTATTATTATTATTATTATTATTATTATTATTATTATTATTATTATTACTCAAAATCACAATATTCGCTGTACGCTTCAGCCAGTGGTCCTGAATCTCTTATTTCTTATTTCTGAAAAAATACGCTTGATTCTTAAATGATTCTTACGGTATCGTAGTTCTCTTAAACAGAAGTTCTGGGGAGAGAGAGAGAGAGAGAGAGAGAGAGAGAGAGAGAGAGAGAGAGAAATTGCATCTATTTGGCATTGTTTCTAAAAGTAAGTGAACATACTTGACATTGTATTCTAGTCTTGCAGCTGGAGAGAGAGAGAGAGAGAGAGAGAGAGAGAGAGAGAGAGAGAGAGAGAGAGAGAGAGAGAGAGAGAGAGAGAAATTGCATCTATTTGGCATTGTTTCTAAAAGTAAATGAACAATGACATTGTATTCTAGTCGTGCAGAGAGAGAGAGAGAGAGAGAGAGAGAATAATTACATCTATATGCATTGTTTCTAAAAGTAAATGAACATACCATTGTATTCTAGTCGTGCAGCGAGAGAGAGAGAGAGAGAGAGAGAGAGAGAGAGAGAGAGAGAGAGAGAGAGAGAGAGAGAGAGAGAAAGTGCTATTTGCATGCTCATTCTCCGAATCAATTCAAGTCTCACTGAAACTGCTCCATTTTCTCTGAGGGACAATAATTATAAACTACTCCCGTCGTTATACACTGCCTGTTTCATCTCATTCATTTTATTCACTACTCGGCAACTTCCCTTAGTAGTTGCCTAATGTTCTCTCTGCAATTTCATTCTCAGGACTCTCAGAAGATGTGAATTGCAATGATGTCCCAGCAACCTCTTTCATCATACAAAGTTTTACCACGAAGAACTTAAGCTTTCATTGAATTTTCATCTCAAGGAGTTAACCTAATTCTTGTGTTATTTTTATATTACAATTTTTTTCTCATCCTTTTTATGTCTTTAATGTGATTGACACGATTATATTTACCCATACACATCATGACCTCGTTTTAAATTTATTCCTTTGAATGTACCCCAGTTCTTACGACGTCCTCAGCAGTTAGCCTGAAGACTGATTGACTTATATATTCATGAAATATATATATAGAGTTTGTTACAGAGAGAGAGAGAGAGAGAGAGAGAGAGAGAGAGAGAGAGAGAGAGAGAGAGAGTATGGCACCTCAAAAGAATATGAGATGAGGAGTCCAACGCGTAACAGCTGCCCTGCCCTGATTCGACGCATATGAAATTATTTATTTTATACTTTCTCCCACCCTCCCCCTTCTCACGCCCTCCTCTCCCTACCACCCCCCTCCCTCCTCCCCTCTCCCGGAATCTACATATTTTGTATAGCTCTCGGAAGGAGCGAAATACAATTTTCCCGAGTGCCTTCGGAAAGGCAAGGGTATCAGGAGAGGAAAGATGCTCTCTGTGTAAAGATCAGGAAATCTCAGAATTCTCCATTTTCTTTTTTTTTTTTTTTTTTGTCTGATAGAAGATAGTACAAGTTTATTTGAATATTCATTTTTTTTCTGATAGGAGATAATATAAGTGAATTTGTATATTCAAATTTTTTTTTTTTTGTCTGATAGGAGAAAATACAAGTGAATTTGTAAATTCAATTTTTTGTCTGATAAGAGATAATTACAAGTTTATTTGAATATCCATTTGTTTCTGATAGGAGATAATATTCAAAAGAAAATACAAGAATTTGAATCAATTTTTTGTCTGATAATTTTTTATTTGAATATTCATTTGTTTCTGATAGGACATAATACAAGTGAATTTTAATACTAATTTTTTATCTGACAGGAGATAATACAAGTGAATCTGAATATTCATTTTTTCTAAAAGGAGAAAATACAAGTTTATTTGAATATTCTCCTCACCAGCAGTGCCTGCGTAATATTAGAAAGTAATAATGGAAAGCACAGTGAGTCGTTCCTGCGTTTTTTTTTTTTTTTTGGGGGGGGGGAAATCTGGCAGGGAAAATTCTTAAATATAGGAAATATAAATATTTTCTGTGATTTTCATAGGTAATATTCTGTTGGCATGATAATAGCAGATAATATTCTTACAATCGAAAGGAGTTCATGAGAGGAGTTTTGCATGTAGCAGCGACCATTATGTTCTCTCTCTCTCTCTCTTTCTATTATCTGAATTTATGTTGTCTCTCAAAACAATTAAATGTTGAAATTTGAATTTATGTTGTGATGGCAAAACAATTAAATGTTGAAATATACATACTTATATATATATATATATATATATATATATATATATATATATATATATATATATATATATATATATATATATATATATATATATATATATATATATATATATATATATATATATATATATATATATATATATATATTTCTTAGCACAGCACAGACATTAGTCCTTCATCCTACAAGCCTTCTCACCAACTTTCTTTAAAGACCAACCAAAATATTTCCCCGTTATCCTCATACTTAGAAATCGCTTCATAACCTCATATATCAGCCTCTTGCGGTGAAACCACTCACAGATAACCGATCCTCCTCCTCCTCCTCCTCCTCCTCCAGTTGTCTTTGCTTGGTAGAGAAGGGCAAGAAGGAAAATTCGCAAAGAAAAGATGATGATGGGCATAGAACATCCCCTCTTCTTCGATGGGCTCAGATGAACATCCCATCTTCTTTGATGGGCTTAGATGAACATCCCATCTTCTTTGATGGGTTTAGATGAACATCCCATTTTTTTTGATGGGCTTAAATGAATGTCCCATCTTCTTTGGTGGGCTTAGATGAATGTCCCATCTTCTTTGATGTTCTTAGATGAACATCCAATCTTCTTCGATCGGCTGAGATGAACATCCCATCTTCTTTAATGGTCTTAAATGAACATCCCATCTTCTTTGATGGGCTTAGATGAACATCCCATCTTCTTTGATTATGGGCTTAGATGAACATCCCATCTTCTTTGATGGTGTCAGATGAACGTCCTTTCTTCTATGATGGGCTTTGATGAACATCCCCTCTTCTTTGATGGGCTTAGATAAACATCCAATTTTCTTTGATGGGCTTAGATAAACATCCCATCTTCTTTAATCATAGGCTTAGAAGAACATCCCATCTTCTTTAATCATAGGCTTAGAAGAACATCCCATTTTCTTTGATGGTATCAGATGAACATCCCCTCTTCTTTGATGGGCTTAGATAAACATCCCATCTTCTTTGATCATGGGCTTAGAAGAACATCCCATCTTCTTTGATGGTATCAGATGACCATCCCATTTTCTTTGGTGGCTTAGGTAAACATTCCATCCTCTTTGATGGGCTTTGATGAACATCCCATCTTCTTTGATGGGCTTAGATAAACATCCCATTTTCTTTGATGAGCGTAGATGAACATCCCAGCTTCTTTGATCACGGGCTTAGAAGAACATCCCATTTTCTTTGATGGTATCAGATGAACATCCCCTCTATGATGGGGTTAGATAAACATCCCATTTTCTCTGATGAGCGTAGATGAACATCCCATCTTCTTTGATCGATGGCAATCGGATGAACATCCCCTCTATGATGGGCTTAGATAAACATCCCATTTTCTCTGATGAGCGTAGATGAACATCCCATCTTCTTTGATCATGGGTTTAGATGAACATCCCCTCTTCTCCGATGGGCTTAGATAAACAGCCCCTCGTCTTGATGGATGAGGGGAAAGGTCGCCGTGGGAAACCGTTGTCGTAAACAGCTATATTAATCATTATACCCACAGGGCATTAGCCCCCCTGCTTTCAGTTCTTTTCAAAGGAATCCTTCAAAGCGGAGATGAATTTCCTCCTTCACCTTGTTAAGCTTGTATTGTGTTGCACTGGAGCGTTGGTTTTCGAAATGGATCGTTGTTCTATGTGTGTATACGTATACATACACAGACACACACATGTGCCTATATATATATATATATATATATATATATACATATACACATATATATATTTATATATTTGTGTATATATGTATATATAAGTGAGTGTTTTAGTATGCACCTATATTATGCTCGGTGTCAAAGCTATATTAACTAAAGCTTAATACATAATTGAATGCTTATTCATATTCTTGAAAGAAGACTTATTCTGTGGATTACTTAAGTCGTAAGGAGCTGTACTTCTGATTTTTACTGACAATTCTGATGTGCATTTGATGAGAAGTATATGTTTTAATATTATCACAGAATATGCCTCCAGGCCACCCACAGAGATTTCATTCACCTTACTTTCAACGATTTTCAGTTCTTCCGTCATCCTCAAAAACCCGTTTTCATAGCCTTTCAAAAACATATATTTTATTCTGCACCTCGATCACACTTCAGCAAAGGTTAGATGGATTAACAATCTAACTTTTACTACTTTTTTGTGTCTGACTGCATAAACCCCGCGGGCGCTGACAGCTTGTATGAATTTGTCTGCATTTTAATTCTCATATCCAAGCTTTTCCTACTGCATGCAGTGTAAGGCCTGTCAATCAGTCCTTTTCAGAGCAATTTTACCAAAACTTCTTTCGGTTCTAACTTCAGATAATTGATTGCTCCGAACTATAGCATTCGTTCGCCAAACTTTTCTATTCTTTTCTTTTTCACCAGACACAGCGGTTTTTCGTCAAAACCAGACGTTCACCTTTTCATCACTTGCCTACCAGAGAAGAGGTTCAGCTCATATCTAGAGAGAATAGCCTTCTGATTGCGACAAAGGGGTACTCAACCTTTCGATATATACATATATATATAAATATATATATATATATATATATATATATATATATATATATATATATATATATAAATATATATATATATATATATATATATATATATATATATATATGTATATATATGTATGTATATATATATTATATATATGTGTGTGTGTATGTTTGTATATGTATATATGTGTATATAAATTTATATATGTATGTAAGTATAATATTCATAATTATATATATGTACACTTATGTATACATACATGTGTTTTATATATATATACATATAATTATCTATACATGCATCATATACATAATTATTTATATAATTATACATAAATATATATACAAAATTAAAATCCATTTACACTTAACCTCTCTCTCTCTCTCTCTCTCTCTCTCTCTCTCTCTCTCTCTCTCTCTCTCTCTCTCTCTCTCTCTCTCTCTCTCTCTCTTTGTCTGTTAAGCACCATCCCTCACCTCCACTGACATCTCAAGCTGACACACATATTTTTCTTTCGCCTGGAAATCCTCTTCACAGATATTCCAGGACCATCCAAGTCTCTTTCTTTGCATTTTCCTCCACAACATTTTTCAGGTAGAATTTATTCCGCATCTCTTTCATTATTCTTCTCTTCTACGAGATTTGGTTCCTCGTGCATTCTTGCGGGGTTTTATTTTGCACGTTGTTATTTAATTTTAGACTATATGTTTGTAGAATTTTTCATTTTTATTTTCGTCTTCATTCATTGTACCTCTTTTCTTAGGCTTTTGGTTTTCAGTGGGTATTCAGCTGAGAATGTTGTTCCATGACCTGGACAACAGATCTTCCAGAGGGTCTATGTGCCACTGAGTCTGGCATTTCTTGGTGGTCACCTGTTTAAGTACTGAGATATATATATATATATATATATATATATATATATATATATATATATATATATATATATATATATATATATATATATATATATATATATATATATATATATATATATATATATATATATATATATAAATTATATATATACTTATATATAAGTATATATATATAAATAAAATTATCCATTATATAAATATATATATATATATATATATAAATATATATATATATTTACATCTATCTATCTATCTATCTATCTATCTATCTATCCATATATACTTAGTTATTGCTGAAGGACTACACGGAGAAATTACATACCCTCAATCATTATCCCTCTGTCATCAAAACTAAATCGCGTCCTTCACCCGTATTTAATCATTTTCTTTTAGTTAGCTTTGCACAGACGTCTTATCTCCAAAAAGCGAAGACAATCTGTCATCCGGAATCAGGAGGGAGGCAAAATGCAATTTCCTCCACCATCCACCCTCTCCTTCCACTTCTTCTTCTTCTTCTTCTTCTTCTTCTTCTTCTTCTTCTTCTTCTTCTTCTACTTTCTCGATAGGAAAGTTCAACTTCTCTTAAGGTTTGACTTCATTTTTACTGCTTTCCGTGATTTTACATAAAGGAAATACGAAGAAAGGATTTAAATAATTGAGAATTATCTTCCTTTAAGGTCTGTCTTCATTTTTATCACTTTCCGTGCTTCTAAGCAAAGGAAATACAAAGAGAAGATGGCGATAATCGAGGATTACCATCCTATTCCATCATTCTTCTTTCATTCCGATGTCTGGAAAATCAGTCCCGTTTTGCTTTGTCAGTTTATCCTTTTATTTATGGAAAATTGGTGATCCGATTTGGAGATAATTTCGTAGCTGGATACGAACTGCATACTCTAATTAGTTCGCAAATGCAGGTGATTCTCCAGTTAATAATACTGAGTAATTGGGAGGTACATTTTTTTTTATGGGATATGTTGTTAGCTGACATATATCATCGCTTATGAATTTGATGTCCAGATGTGAACTGTATAATATAATATAATATAATGTAATATGATAAAATATATATATATATATATATATATATATATATATATATATATATATATATATATATATATATATATATATATATATTACATACATAAATATATATATACAGTATATATGTATATGTATATATAAACAGTATACATATATGTATATAATATATATTTCTACTAAGCAAGCTTCTTTGCTTATAAATAAGTAATCCACACAGTTATGCTTTCCAATTTATATACCTGAACTGGTCATCTTTCAACAGAGAGAGAGAGAGAGAGAGAGAGAGAGAGAGAGAGAGAGAGAGAGAGAGAGAGAGAGAGAGATTTCATGAAAAAAAAAAATTCTTAAATAAAATACGCAGAAACAGATATTCATGCACGTAGAATTCCGCAGATACAGATAGTTTGTGCACGAGAACATACGGGCACATACGCCGCGCCGTTTGTTTGCACGTATTCCATTTTATTTGCGAAAGAGGAGAACCTTTGCGGAAATATTTCACAAAGTCAAACTGAGCTTCGGGGACGGCGGAAAAAATGCAGAGGTGTCAAATAAAGTCGGAACTGAAATTGCACAACTGCGTGTTGACAGTACACGAAGCATTTCGCTAAAATGAAAAAATAGCGGATGAACTGCAATACTGCTCGGAAGAATGAACTGTGATGCGAGAATTATTCCTGTATTATTATTATTATTATTATTATTATTATTATTATTATTATTATTATTATTATTATTATTATTATTATTATTATCTCAGTAGGTGAAGCCTATTCACATGGAACAAGTACACCAAAGGGGCCACTGACTCAAAATTCTTTAAGCTTCCATAGAATGTTGGTTTCAACCTCCCACCGCAGACCCCACACCGCAGCAGTAACTGATCATGATACAGAGCGAAAAATGATAATATTTCCTTTGTCAGTGATGGCTTTTTGAAGAATCTAAGCGAAGATGAAATGCATTACCACCCTAATACTATTCTTCTAGCATTTTAATACATTTTTATCTGTTCATTAATTTATTAATTGATTTTTTCTTTTTTAATGAGCAAGATCTCTTCTTTCTGTATTTCCCTTTATCTAATCTTACTTCTTCCTAATGAACACCTCAATATTCTTTGGAAGCTTGAATTTCAAGTCAATGCCCCCTTTGGTGGGCTTGCTTCATATGAGTAGCGTTCATCTTCTGAATAATAATAATAATAATAATAATAATAATAATAATAATGATAATAATAAAAATAATAATAATAATAATAATAATAATAATAATAATAATAATAATAATAATAATAATGATAATAATAAAAATAATAATATTAATAATAATAATAATAATAATAATAATAATAATAATAATAATAATAATAATAATAATAAAAAAAAAATTTTAACGTTAGCACTGATGAGGAACACCGTTCAAGTGTTCGAAAGTCTTTGGTTTATTTTACACTGTAATATATTTACTATATATTTGTGGATTTTTATTATACAGATTGTTTTTCACGAAATTGTGAATCTATTAGCAGTAATAATAATAATAATAATAATAATAATAATAATAATAATAATAATAATAATAATAATAATAATTGAATATTCCATGTGGGAATTAATTCCCTTTAAATTCTCACAGGGAATAATCAAGAATTAACCCGGCAATAAACAGTTGCTCATAAAATTCGTCTTTGATCTAAAGAAGTTTTTAGTTATTGAAGGAATGAAACAGGTATTCTTGAAACAGCTGTTGAGACAAGTACGCCAAATTAGCTTAACGAAGATGGATACCATAGTATTTTTGGAAAATTATAACAAGTAAAAAATGAGTCGAGGTTTCTTCAACGTAATCGAGTTTTCTGTACAGCACATAATCAAGGCCACCGAAAATAATCTATCTTTCGGTGGTCTCGGTATAATGCTGTATGAGCCGCGGCCCACGAAACACTCAGCTGGCCGTGGTGGCCTGTGTTGTTGCGTTGCCAGAAGCACGATTATGGTTAACTTTAATAACCTTAAATAAAATAAAAAGTACTAAGGCTAGAGGGCTGCAATTTGGTATGTTTGTTGATTGGAGGGTGGATGATCAACTTGCCAATTTGCAGCTCTCTAGCCTCAGTAGTTTTTAAGATCTGAGGGCGGACAGCAAACAGTGCGGACGGGCAGACAAAGCCGGCACAATAGTTTTCTTTTCAGAAAACTAAAAACTAACGGTAAATATGTTCATTATTGCATTTTCACTAAGATGATTTTTTTATATACTATAAACACGCAGTTGTTAGTTTTGAAATTATTATTACATTAGCTGATTTAACTCACTAATTACAATAACATAGGTAAATATAAATTATAACTAGCTAATAATATCAGAATTAGGATTATGGAGGCCTACACTGAATTTAGCTATGTTGCTAACTCTCTCTCACTCTCTCGCTCTCTCTCTCTCAGAAGTTCCCGCTTATGAACAGACACTGAAATCTAAAAACCATTTTTAAAGCAATACATATATGTATATGTATATACACATAAATAAATATATATATGTATGTACGTATGTATGTATATATATAAATATATATATATATATATATATATATATATATATATATATATATATATATATATATATATATATATATATATATATATATGTATATATATATATAATATAAATTTTATATGCGTGTGTGCGTGTGAATATGCGCATATATAATTACCACGCAAAAGCGCGAAAGCGCTCCAAGAGGGTTGATATTGCTTGTCTGTAGAGGGAAGTGAAGATATTTCTCCTCCCCAGGCCAATCAATGAAGAGGGAGCGAGGGGAACGCACAAAATCTGATTGCTTGTATCGTTTGCAAGAGATAACGCAGAAAAAAGTCTTCAAGTGCAGAAATATTATCTTGAAATGTTCAACGTCACTGTTGGCCTTATCAGAAATAAAATTGCAAAATTATTATATTTTCTTCTTGTGTGTAATTAATCAAGTATTCTATGCAGTTTTTTTTTTTTATTTTCTTTCTTCTCTAAAATTAGTATTTTCATCTGAAATCCTTGAATATATTTTATTTTGAAAATAGACTTGATAAAATTGCAAAATTATTTTCCATTCTTGTATATTATTAAAAAAAGCATTCTATGTAGTTTTCATATAATTTATTTATTGAAATCAGTATTTTCGTCTCAAAACCTCAGAATAGATATTATTTTGAAAATAGGCTTGATAAAATTGCAAAATTATTTTTCCTTCTTGTATATTATTTATCAGGTACTCGATGCAGCTTTCTTGTAATTTATTTTGTTCCAGAAATCAGTATTTTCATTTGAAAACCTTTATGAGGTTTTATCTAAAAAAACAGTTTTGGATTATTTCATATGAAACTGGATCTAATAACTCATTTAGTCCAGATGTTAAAAAATTTCTTTCGCTTTTTTTTTCTTTTTGACGTCAGTTCAAAACTAACCCCAAGATTCTATTGTATTTGCGTTTCCATAGTCATGTTTGAATATATACCTGACGATATAAAGGTAAATACCAAAAGGTATATACTATAAAAACTACTACAAAGGTGTCCTTTTAGGGAAAATTTTTGCAAGAGATATCTGTCGTAATTTTCATTCAGGCAAATCTAGAAAAACAACTACGAAAGTGTCTTTTTAGGGAAAATTTTTGCAAGAGAAATCTGTCGTAATTTTCATTCAGGAAAATTTAGAAAAACTACTACAAAAGTGTCTTTTTAGGGAAAACCTTTGCGACAGAAATCTGTTACAATTTTCATCCATGAAAATCGTGAATTTAGGCTTCTTCATGGGTACCTACCGGTTCAGCATACAAGAAAATACTGATTGTCGTATTTTTTTAATCCCAGCGGAAGAAATCCCAACACAGGATTTAGTGTTCAGTATCCTTATTCACCTGGCACAAAACAGTCACGCTAGTATTAAATCCGTGATTTCTCTCGCTTTAACGTACATAAAAAAAAAGCCTCCTCTTAGTTCCACTGTTTATTGGCAATAGATTATTCTAACATTGGACGCGTTCTGTATCCTTATTCGCAAAGCGGAAAACCGTAAGGCTCGGTAATAAATGCGTTAATTTCTCTCGCTAAAACGTACATTAAGACAAAAAAGCCTTCTCTTAGTCCCACTGTTTATTCACGTACGAACAACTGAAAGAAAATCCTACTTGCTGCTGTTCTTCTTCTTCTTCTTCTTCTCCTTCCTCTTCTTCCTTTTCTTCTTGTCCTTCTTCCTCTTCCTTCTTCTTCTTCTTCTCCTTCTTCTTCTTCTTCTTCTTCTTCTGATTTTTCTTCTTCTTCTTCTTCTTCTCCTTCTTCCTCTTCTTCTTCTTCTTCTTCTTGCTCTCCTTCTTTCCTTCTTCTTCTTCTTCTTCTTCTCCTTCTTCTTATTCTTGCTCTCCTTCTCCTTCTCCTTCTTCTTCTTCTTCTTGCTCTCCTTCTTCTTCTTCTTCTTCTTCTTCTTCTTCTTCTTGCTCTCCTTCTCCTTCTTCTCCTTCTTCCTTTTCTTCTTATTCTTCTTCTTCTTCCTCTCCTTCTCCTTCTTCTTCTTCTTCTTCTTCTTCTTCTCCTTCTCCTTCTACTTCTTCCTCTCCTTCTTCTTCTTCTTCTTGCTCTCCTTCTCCTTCTCCTTCTCCTTCTTCTCCCTTTCCAGCAAGCAAATGTGAGTCGTAAATTACGACCAGAGAAAAGCTGCGTGAATACTGAAATTGCGGGGTGAAAATTGCTTCATGCTTCAACTGTGTCTCTTGCATGAATCGGTGAATAATTGAGGTGGGTGGCCCAGTATTTCTGGCGTTTTTCATCCCGGAGTGTATGACGGTATTTTCGTGCATGTATATGTGTATGTATATGTATATGCATAGTGTATATATGTGTATACGTATATGTTTATGTATGTGTACTTATATACTGTATATATATACATATGCAGTATATATATATAAATATATACATATTTATATATGCATACATATGTATAAATATATATATATACCCAGTTTATAAGTATATACATATACATATGCATATATCCATATATATAAACATATACAAGTACACATATATACCATGCATATATATAATATATATATATATATATATATATATATATATATATATATATATATAAATATATATATATATATATATATATATATATATATAAATATATATATATACATATACATATATATATGTAAAATACATATGCTTCACAAACGTTGTTTAGATGTGCTCTGTATACAAAGAGGTTTCTCTCTGGAAGCGTAGGGCTCTTTCGAGCTCACGCCCGCAAATAACTAGATTCCCAGAATCTATCCTTTAGGCAACAAGAAGCCCAATTGGTAGTGTCAGAATTCGATTACAAAGGACGTGGGATGGAAACTAAACACTTCTTGAGACATAATCTTATTTATGTAATTCTTTTGGGGAGATTGATTTCTTCAAATGTAATCGTCTCTAAAGGCTCAGATAGGCTGAAAGTATGTATATATATATATATATATATATATATATATATATATATATATATATATATATATATATATACTGTATATATATACTGTATATATATGTGTGTGTGTGTATATATATATATATACATGTATATATTATTTATTTATTTATTATTTATTTATATATATATTTATATATATATATATATATATATATATATATATATATATATATTCATGAAGCTACAAATGTCGCTTAATGTCCAATTCACGCTACTTCGGGAATATCCCCGATGGGGAATTAACACCGAAGGGGAATTTTTAAAGCGACTCCATTCGACGGTCAAACCTCTGGACCACCAAGAGAATGTGATAAAAAATTTCATACATATATACAGTATATATATATATGTGTATATATATATGTACGTGTGCGTATTTGTGTGTATGTATGTATGATGGCTAATCTAATAAATTACTCTCACACATACAAAACCTTTGGGATAACAGGGCGATTATAGAACAAAGAGACAACAATTACAGTATATGGCGAATAACGAGCTTAATCTAAAGCATCTTACAAAACCTTCAAAACGTGAATATCATTTTAGAAAATGACATTACGATAAGGGAACGCAAATACAACCGCGCGTTCATTCGCTTCTTTTAATTAATCTCGAGAAAAACAGCTTTGATATCCGGAGCGAGCTGAACCAGTTAGAAAGTGGAACCAATTATTTTCCTGCTTCTTTTCTGTGGAATGAATAGCGTTATTAGATGTCTTCGTTCTCTCATTAAAATTATTATCCACCTTTAGAAAACCATGGTCGTTCCGTCTAGCGTGACACTACAGATCAAACATTTATCAAAATTGTGTGTTTAACTGTATTTCAAGCTATTTAAAGACAGTACAGATCAAATGTTTATTAAAATTGTGTGTTTAACTGTATTTCAAGCTATTTAAAGACAATACAGACCAAATGTTCATTAAAACTGTGTTTTGAACTGTATTTCAAGCTATTTAAAGACAGTACAGACCAAATGTTCATTAAAATTGTGTGTTTTAAACTGTATTTCAAGCTATTTAAAGACAATGGACCAAATGTTTATTAAGACTGTGTGTCTTGAACTGTATTTCAAACTATTTAAAGACAGTACAGACCAAATGTTTTTTAAAACTGTGTTTTACTATATTTCAAGCTATTTAAAGACAGTACAGACCAAATATTTTTAAAACTGTGTTTTACTATATTTCAAGCTATTTAAAGACAGTACAGACCAAATGTTTTTTAAAACTGTGTTTTACTATATTTCAAGCTATTTAAAGACAGTACAGACCAAATATTAATTAAAATTGTGTGTTTTAAACTGTATTTCAAGCTATTTAAAGACAGTACAGACCAAATATTAATTAAAATTGTGTGTTTTAAACTGTATTTCAAGCTATTTAAAGACACAGCTATTTAGACATTGTGTGTTTTAAACTGTATTTCAAGCTATTTAAAGACAGTACAGACCAAATATTTATTAAAACTGTGTTTTGAACTGTATTTCAAGCTATTTAAAGACAGTATAGACCAAATATTAATTAAAACTGTGTTTCAAACTGTGTTTCAAGCTATTTTAAGATAGTACAGACCAAATATTTATTAAAATTGCGTTTTTAACTGTATTTAAAACTATTTAAAGGCAGTACAGGCCAAATATTTATCAAAATTGTGTTTTTAACTGTATTTCAAATTATTTAAAGACAGTACAGACAAAATATTTATTAAGATTGTGTTTTTAAGTGTATTTCAAACTGCATTTTAAATTACTTCTTAGGTATAAACGATTTGTTAGAATTCTCTGACTTAGGTATCCTACATTTTTTTAACAACGTGAAAAAATTATTTTAATTAATCAGCTCAATATAAGTCATCTATACCATTCTCCTTCATAACGGATAAAACATAAGCGATATCGTTCGTTTGTGCATGCCAGCGTATATTGTGAGAGCATTTATTTATTCATTAATTGTTTCTGAATGTATTATGAATGCATTTTCCTAAAAACCAATCAGCGTGGATACCAAACACGAAACTTTTTTGATCAAAGAATATTTTCTAATAGGCGCCAAAAATGTTTGCCAAAAAAAAAAAAAACGCCACACTATTACTCTTGCCAAATAGAGATAAGGGATATCAGTGTTCGATTTCCTATAATGACGCAAGACTTCGCCTTCCTATCTTTATCGAAGCAATATTTAACGAATTTGCCTTCAAGTCGGCGGACGATAAAACGGAGGGGAAATGAAATATTATTTTTTATGTTGGTATTTCCTTTTGAACGGACATTGAACCACTGACAGGCTAAGGTATTTGGGCGTAATGGGTATGAACTAATTGTTCAGGCTGATACTTAGGAAATAGAGAATAGATGTACATTATATATATAATGAAATATATATATATATATATATAATATATATATATATATATATATATATATATATAAAAATATATATAAAATATATAGAAAAACTATTTGTATATATATTTTAATATATATTATATATATATATATATATATATATATATTAATGTATTTCTTACACCATTGCATTGCTGAAGGAATCCACAATGATGTCAGAGCAAATATTTATCAAAAAGATATATGGTCTCATGAAGAAAGTCACTAAAATGGTATAAGTTTCAGTATATGTTAAAATATATATATAAATAGTTTTTATATATATTTTTAAGATATATACTTTACTTACGTCATTGCAGATGTCTTCACCATTTATTATTATTATTATTATTATTATTATTATTATTATTATTATTATTATTATTATATAAAAACATAGAGAAAACTCTTGGTAAAACTGATGCCTGGGTCAGTTTTCCCTAGGGGATAAAAGTGATCGGAATGCCGCCCCCCAAAAACTGCGAAGGGGTTGGGGTTGGGGCTGGGATGGTACATCTAATCAAGTACTTATCTGGGATTACTGATATGTATTCCAAATACGGGATTACTGGTACGCACCCCATATATGGGATTACTGATACGTGCCCCATATATGGGATTACTGATATGTACACCAAATATGGGATTACTAATACGTGCCCCATATATGGGATTACTGATATATACACCAAATATGGGATTACTAATATGTACCCCATATGTGGGATTTCTGATATGTACCCCATATATGGGATTACTGATACGTGCCCCATATATGGGATTACTGATACGTACGCCAAATATGGTATTAATGATAAGTACCCCATATATGGGATTACTGATACGTACCCCATATATGGGATTACTGATATGTACTCCACATATGGGATTACTGATTTGTACCCCATATATGGGATCACTGAAGCGAAATGTACGTTCACAATCTTATAAGTTTTCAAACGGCTGTTTACTGTTTACTCGAAGCCTACCAAACAGCGGGTAAAGCAACGTGAACACAGAAGCCGCCATCTCGGCTCGAGATTAATTAGAACTTCCTCAATAAATCTGTTCACAAGGAAATTAATGTGCAGCAATGAATCACAAATTCGGATAATGAATTAAGGTGAACTTCCTTTTTCTCTCTCTCTCTCTCTCTCTCTCTCTCTCTCTCTCTCTCTCTCTCTCTCTCTCTCTCTCTCTCTGTTGTGCTTACGATGATGAATTGTTATGAGGAACGAGTGGAAAACTGTTTAGACTGTGTAATTCCTGGAGTTGTTTAGCTAATTGCAAGGCCTTGATATTACTGCAATTAATGTGTAACCTTGAGGAATTAAATGAGAGCCTACCTTGCTTATTTCTGTGTTTGATTTGTGCATTCTAATTTTCCGAGTTATTCTGTGGGGTCCCTTTCGTAAAGTAGAATTGAATTGAACTGAATATAGAATTTAGGCCAAAGGCCAAGCACTGGGACCTAAGAGGTTATTCATCGCTGAAACTGAAATTAACAGTGAAAGTTTTGAAAGGTGTAACAGGAGGAAAACCTCGCAGTTGCACTATGAATCAACTGTTAAGAGAGGGTGGAAAGTAAGATGGAAGAAAGAGAATATGAAAGGAGGTACAGTAAAAGGAACGAAAGTGGGTTGCAATTAGGGGCCGAAGGCGCGCTGCAAAGAACCCTAAGTAATGCCTACAGTGCCCCGCATGAGGTGCGCTGACGGCGTTACCCCCCTACGGAGTCTTTTGTACAGTGGGGTTACTAATTCACAATTTACATAAATCATCATTTCAGTCTTCCCTCTGCTTTCATTACCCTAAATCACTCCTGCTTCAAGAATTTCCAAACGCTGAAGAACTATGATCTTCATCGTATTCCTGAAAAACATACGAAACATTTTGAGGTATGTATAAATTTAACGAAGGGTATAAGGCCTCAAACGCATGCCAATTAAGAGAGAAAGAGAGCAAACATCCAACAATATTTGTTTACATGGCCAAGCATAAACTTCTTCTTTGGAATGAACGCAAGAACCGGCAAACGTGAGATTGTTGCAGATGGTGCAACTGGAATGCAAGAAATGGGAAATTTTCGGTGATAAACAACCACAGGAACTGAAAAAAAACTTTGAAAATAGCGCAGCTCGACACAAGATTAACACAATACACTCAAAAGAAGCTTGTGTCTACATCTCTCTGCATCTATTCCCGTGTATAAACAAGTAAAAAATGCGCCGAAGAAACTTCGGCGCAATCGAGTTTTCTGTACAGCGTGTCATCAAGGCCACCGAAAATAGATCTATCTTTCGGTGGTCTAGGTATGATGCTGTATGAGCCGCGGCCCATGAAACTTTAACCACAGCCCGGTGGTGGCCTGTCTTATATACAGTAGATGCCAGACGGACGATTATGGCTAACTTTAACCTTAAATAAAATAAAAACCACTGAGGCTAGAGGGCTGCAATTTGGCATGTTTGATGATTGGAGGGTGAATGATCTATATATCAATTTGTAGCCCTCTAGCATCAATATTTTTTAAGATCTGAGGGTGGACAGAGAAAGTGCGGACAGAATAAGGTACGGACGGACGGACAAAGCCGACACAATAGTTTTCTTTTACAGAAAAATAAAAATAGTATTATATCATGTACCATATCAAGAGGTAATATTTTTCATGTGTTAGTTATTTTCCTTTATCTTCATTGTAGTCTGCACAATTACACCATTGTAGCCAGATTCGTTTTCTATTTCCTTAATTCAATTATTTTCTTATAACTGAACCTTCAATTTCTTTGCATTTTTTCCTCATCGTGAATATAGTTCAATGCCATTTCTATTTCTGGAGCAAAATATAAGGCTGGATTGAAAATTAAATTTAAAAAGTCAATGATCATTTGTTGCTCAAGATAGACCGTTAAGATTTCTTTTACATTACGAGTTATTTTTACACTTATATACTTTATTTACTAAAAGAATCTTTCCCACATTTATCCTCTATAGTCTTTATAATTCAAATGCCAAAGGATAAGATGATCATTTCTTTATTTCCTGAAATGAATTTCTTATTCATCTAACATAATTGGGATGACATTCAAAGTTTTTCCTGACTGAAATCCATTCAAATTTCAGGCTCTCTTTTCGTCCTTCCTACGGCATTTCCCTAATGACATAACTTTCACCAATTCATCCTGTTTAACTCTCCAGCCATTCACCAAATCAGACTTTTTTTTATTTATTTTTTAGCTGGATCATTCTTCACCTCTATGGTTTTGGCCCTTTCAAACCTTTCTTATTCCTAAAACATTAAGTAAACGACTCTTCTCATCACGTATGATTTTTCAACAACTTTCACAAATTGATCCACTTTCACTCTCCAGCTTCCCACAAAATCAGATTTTTTTATTATGAGTTTTTTTTTTTTTTTTTTTGAGGTGCTCTGTCATTCAGTTACTTCGACTGTTCTGTCCTTTTAAACTTTCCTGTTCCACAAACATATAATTCTCCTCACTAACTTTCATTTTCAGTCAACATCCTAAAACTCCACTTTTCCAAAGAATAACTGTTTCATCAATCCTTTAAAAACACATTCAGACGCCAGTTGACGACGACGGAGAAATATCAAGTGGTCATTAACGAAGACATAGCCACCTTTCTTTTTTATCGCTTTAATTACACATTATGGAGTAGACAATATACGGCCTGATGGCACTCGAATGCTGGATGATTTTCGACGCTCAAGTCCACTTCGGGTTTCCTCTGAAAACATTCTTTTCTTCAAAGAAGCAGATACGAATGACATTGGACACTCCTCAACAGTGGAGAGAGAGAGAGAGAGAGAGAGAGAGAGAGAGAGAGAGAGAGAGAGAGAGAGAGAGAGCGAGAGGTTTTGATAGCTAGAAGAAATGTTATATTATTGATCAAACCCTAAGAAATACAATTAAATTCTCGTTGGAGCAATCAGCACTGATATACATTGAGAGAGAGAGAGAGAGAGAGAGAGAGAGAGAGAGAGAGAGAGAGAGAGAGAGAGAGAGAGAGAGAAATAAGAGGTCTTGATAGCTATAAGAAAAGTTATATTATCGATCAAACCCCAAGAAACAATTAAATTCTTAGACGATGTTTTGGAGCAAATACTGATTTACATTGAGAGAGAGAGAGAGAGAGAGAGAGAGAGAGAGAGAGAGAGAGAGAGAGAGAGAGAGAGAGAGAAGGTTTTGATATTAATAAAAAAAAAGTCATATTACTGATCAAACCCCAAGAAATAGAATTAAATTCTTGGACGATGTCTTGGAGCAAATACTGATTTGCATTGAGAGAGAGAGAGAGAGAGAGAGAGAGAGAGAGAGAGAGAGAGAGAGAGAGAGAGAGAGAGAGAGAGAGAAACAAAATGTTTTGATATTTATAAAAAAAAAATGTCATATTATTGATCAAACTCCAAGAAACAGAATTAAAATCTCGGACGATGTCTTGGTGCAAATACTGATTATACATTCTTTTGCCTATTATACTTTTGCAAAGAATCTATCAGAAACTGATGGGAGATAAAGTTCGAGATGGAACTTAAGATTTTTTGCCTTTTACATATCTCGGAGTTTTTATTTTTTTTTTCGCACACGTTCCGAACGGATGGTTAGCTTTAAAGTTATCGCAAATTTACATCGCCCACTTTATTCCCTAAATCCTTCCGATCATTTCCTCTTTTGACCTATAAATTCAACATGTGAAAGTAACAAATGGCCACAAGACTGCACTTTCTTCAGAAAGTTTCCTTGTATTTTCATTTTTAGTTTTCCGCAAAAGAAAACTATTGTGCCGGCGTTGTCTGTCCGTCCACACTTTTTCTGTCCGCCTTCAGATCTTAAAAACTACTAAGGCTAGAGGACTGCAAATTGGTATGTTGATCATCCACCCCCCAATCATCAAACATATCAAATTGCAGCCCTCTAGCCTCGGTATTTTTTTTTATTTTATTTAAGGTTAAAGTTAGCCATAATCGTGCTTCTGGCAACGACATAGGATAGGCCACCACCGGGCCGTAGTTAAAGTTTCATGGGTCGGGGCTCATACAGCATTATACCGAGACCACCGAAAGATAGATCTATTTCCGGTGGCCTTGATTATGAGCTGTAGCGGCTTTACAGGAAACTCGATTGCGCCGAAGATCATTAACTTTCTTGCTGGATTGCCCTCTCACTAAAACTACTTTTCCCAAAATTTATGGCTCCAATTCATCCTAAACAATTCATCTCTCTCAGAATCTTCTTGATGATTTATTCCTCCGCTTGTGTACACATGTGTACATCTACGCGATACACTCTTCACTGCTAGAGTACACAGAATGAACGAGAATGGGGAGCCTTGTGGGAATGTTTACAAAGTAGTGCTGTCCTAAACTGGAAGATTGCAGTATCTGCAAAATACAAAACTGAAGAAAACTGCTAGATACTTCCTTGCCTTACTACTGATTTTGCAGATACTGCAAATGGGACCCCATAAATACTGTAGCCTACTCGTGGAAAGCATTGAAGAATCATTCTGAAACTGCAATAACTTGTGTATTAGTGTTTCACGAGCCCAATAGGTGGCATATATCAATTTCGAAAATTTTGCAGATACTGCAATTTTCCGTTTTAGGGAGAGTGGTTCCATAAAAAGAATATGTTCCGGTGCATTTGGGTAACAGAAAGTAGATATCAGAAGTTCGATAAATCGTGGATTAGTGGAGAAAGAGAAAGAGTATGAATCTGGTGGTAACAGATGGAATGAGAGTGATTTGGAGTGCATCTAGTCGTGACGTTGTATAGAAGCAAACTAGCTTTAATTGTAACGCAAGTCAGTTTTTGAAAGCAGTCCCTTAAGAGGAAATAGATGGAATGAGAGGGCAGGAATCAAGCGACACTGAAGGAGGGGTTGAGGGGCGGGGTTTCAAAAGACAAATAAAAAAAATAGGAAGAAGAAGAAGAAAAAATCTTCTAATTTCCACTGGAGAGTAGAAGCGAGCTGAAACCTAATGAACAGAGAAACAATGAGGTTACTGTAAACAATACAGGGACGAGGGAAAAAAATAAATCTTTCCGTCTAGTTTCTCGGAAAACTGGTAATAATTAGACTCGAGTCGCCCATAAAGGCTGTTACTTTTTCTGTTACTTTTTTCTTCCCCATGGTCCTTATGTTACGTGTTTCTTTTTTAATGAAGGTAATTTGTACCTCCACATCTGTATTCCCGAAGGAGGAACGAGACACATGGATGGGCGTAAGGTGCAAATATGTATTTTTTTTTTTTACAGGAACTTGTCTGTTCATTTTTATTTTTTTTTTTTTTAGGATGTGTGTGTTGCCAAATAAAGCCTTAAGTACTCGTTACATTGCTATGTATTTCTGTCAGTTAATTCCATCTTGTACTTTTCATATCTATATATATATATATATATATATATATATATATATATATATATATATATATATATATATATATATAATGTATATAATATATATATATATATATATATGTATATAATATATAATTATATATATACAGTATATATTTATATATATGTATATGTATATATTTACATATGTATATATGTATATTTACATACATATATATAATATATATATATTATGTTCGTTCGTACACAGTCTGTCAACAATCATTATTCTTAATATGAGAAGCCTAAAATTATATAAATCTTCAGTAACCTTACACCTGGAATCCACTAGATCCCGTGTTGTCAGTTGGTTCTTTAAAATATATATTTTTAGTTTTCTGTAAAAGAAAACTATTGTGCCGGCTTTGTCTGCCCGCCCACAGATCTTAAAATCTACTGAGACTAGAGGGCTGCAAATTGGTATGTTGATCATCCACCCTCCAATAACCAAACATACCAAATTGCAGCCCCTAGCCTCAGTAGTTTTTATTTTATTTAAGGTTAAAGTTAGCCATAATCGTGATTCTGGCAACGATATAGGAAAGGCCACCACCAGGCCGTGGTTAAAGTTTCATGGGCCGTGACTCATACAGCATTATACCGAGACCACCGAAAGATATATCTTCTTTTTCTGTGGCCTCGATTATACGCTGTAGCGACTGTACAGAAAACTCGATTGCGCCGAAGAAACTTCGGCGCATTTTTTACTTGTTTTATCTGGTTATCGAAACTTATACACAGATATGTAGATAGTTGGTCACTCCCTACCTCTCCTTTTTCTCCTGATCATCATAATTTCCATCATCATCATCATCATCATCATCATCCCTTTCCAACTCACCCCCTTCCTCCTCCTCATCATCATAATTAACATCATTATCATTATTGCCCTTATCACTTGCATACAATATTCATTAGGAGGACTCAGCTATCCAGCGAGCAGTGTATTGACTTCTTGTGAGCACCCATTACCAAATTGACAAGAAGAGTCAACATTGTCCAATCGGTTTGAAGAAGACAGCAGTCAGTGATTGCCTCAATTAATGAACCGTGACAAGGAAGATTTATATTACATATATATATATATATATATATATATATATATATATATATATATATATATATATATATATATATATATATATATAATTATAAGTAGCCTAGTCAGGGCTGGATTGCAATAATCATCATGTGAAGGTTTAGACAAAAGTTCCATGAAATGAAGGGATATCCTGAGGTTATTGAAACCATATATGTTGTAACTTTATTTGTTTATCTATCTATCTATCTGTTTATTTATATCTATATATCTATCTATCTATTTATTAATTTATTTTGTTACAGTCTTTATTGTACGGAGACCGCTAAAAGGAAAACAATTCCCACCTGAATTTTACAGAGTAATACTTGCATACAAATCGGCTCTTTCAAGAGCTCGTTTTCACTTCAATTAAAATCAAGCAAATGAGAAAAACATCTACCGAGAGAATATTCGAGAGTAAAACTCTTCAGCACAGCTATTTGATGCAATTAATTTATATATCCAATCACTTAGCTAATCTGATAAACAATTTAATTGCAGGTATGTTCCATACTCTTCAAAAGCTTAGCAGGTGAAGCGAGAGAAAATAATTTATCTGAAGCTTATGTTAAGAACAGGAAAACAACAGAGAAACAATGCATTAGACTAAGCAAGGGCAAAAGGTTTGACTCTGAACCTGAAAATGGTGAAGAGGAGACAGAATAAAGGGTTGAAGAAAACAACAGAGAAACAACAGGGAAACAACGGGAAGCAACAGCAGACAAGCCTAAGCAAGGGCAAAAGGTTTGACTCTGAACCTGAAAATGGGCAAAGCCTACACAGGAAAAACAACAGAGAAACAACAGTGAAACAAGAAGGGCTAAGCAAGGTCAAAGGTTTGACTCTGAACCTGAAAATGGTGACGAATAAAGGGTTTCAAAGACTATTCGATGCCCTACAGAAAACAACAGAGAAACAACAGTGAAACAACGTGGGGAAGCAACAGCAGACAAGCCTAAGCAAAGCAAAAGTTTCAAAGAGGAGACGAATAGGGTTTTCGATGCCTACACAGGAAAACAACAGAGAAACAACAGTGAAACAATGGGGAAGCAACAAAACAAGCCTAAGCAAGAGAAACAAAGAACATGCCCTACACAGGAAAACAACAGAGAAACAACAGTGAAACAACGGGAAGGCAGAACAAGCCTAAGCAGGTTTGACTCTGAACCTGAAAATGGTGAAGAGGAGACGAATAAAGGGTTTCAAAGACTATTCGATGCCCTACACAGGAAAACAACAGAGAAACAACAGTGAAACAACGGGGAAGCAACAGCAGACAAGCCTAAGCAAGGGCAAAAGGTTTGACTCTGAACCTGAAAATGGTGAAGAGGAGACGAATAAAGGGTTTCAAAGACTATTCGATGCCCTACACAGGAAAACAACAGAGAAACAACAGTGAAACAACGGGAACAAGAGAAACAACAGCCTACACAGGAAAACAACAGAGAAACAAACAAAATGGTGAAGAGGGGTTTCAAAGAATGCCCTACACAGGAAAACAACAGCAGCCTAAGCAAGGGCAAAAGGTTTGACTCTGAACCTGAAAATGGTGAAGAGGAAGAATAAAGGGTTTTCAAAGACTATTCGATGCCCTGAAAACAACAGAGAAACAACAGTGAAACAAGGGCAAGTCAAAAGGTTTGACTCTGAACCTGAAAATGGTGAAGAAGACGAATAAAGGGTTTCAAAAAGACTATTCGATGCCCTACACAGGAAAACAACAGAGAAAAACAACAGACAAGACAAGCCTAAGCAAGGGCAAAAGGTTTGACTCTGAACCTGAAAATGGTGAAGAGGAGACGAATAAAGGGTTTCAAAGACTATTCGATGCCCACAGGAAAACACAGGAAAACAACAGAGAGAAACAACCTGAAAATGGGGAAACAATAAAGGGTTTTCAAAGACAAGCCCTACACAGGAAAAGCAAAGAGAAACAGAAACAAAAGCCTAAGCAAGGAGACGAATAAAAATGTCAAAGACTCGATGCCCTACACAGGAAAAACCAGAGAAACAAATGTTTCAAGGGCAAAAGGTTTGACTCTGAACCTGAAAATGGTGAAGAGTTAAAGGGTTTCAAAGACTATTCGATGCCCCACAGGAAAACAACAGGGAAACAACAGAACAACCGCAGAAACTAAGCAAGGGGAAACAACTGAAAAGAGAAACGAATAAAGGGTTTCAAAGACTATTGATGCCCGCACAGGAAAACAACAGAGAAACAACAGTGAAACAACGGGAAGCAACAGCAGACAAGAGAACAGGGTCTGACTCGAATAAAAGGAAAAAACAACAGAGAGAAACTGAAACCCAGCAGACAAGTGAAGCAAAAGGTTTGACTCTGAGAAAATGGTGAAGAGGACAACGACAGGAAAACAACAGAGAAACAACAGTGAAAAGGAAGCCGCAGACAAGCCTAAGCAAGGGCAAAAGGTTTGACTCTGAACCTGAAAATGGTGAAGAGGAGACGAATAAAGGGTTTCAAAGACTATTCGATGCCCTACACAGGAAAACAACAGAGAAACAACAGGGAAACAACAGGGAAAGCAGGGCAAAGGTTTGACAGACAAAGCCTAAACGAATAAAGGGTTTCAAAGAGCAAAGGTACACAGGAAAACAACAGAGAAACTCAACAACGGAAAATGTTACATAGGAGACGATTAAAGGGTTTCAAAGACTATTCGATGCCCTACACAGGGAAACAACAGAGAAACAACAGGGAAACACGGGGGGAAACAACAGGGAAACAACTGAAAATGGGGAAAGCAAACGCAAACGAAGCAGAGAAACAACGACAAAAGCACAAGGGGTCTGACTCTGAACCTGAAAATGGTGAAGAGGAGACGAATAAGGAAAACAACAGAGAAAAACAGGAAACAAAGACTATGCGACGCCTGAAAATGGTGAACATAAAGGAAGACAACAGAGCAACAACAAGGAAACAAGAGGGGAAACAACAGATGGCTGGTGTTGGCCTATTCGATGCCCTACACAGGAAACAACAGAGAAACAAAGACCAACAGAAAGAGGATGGGCTGAATAAAGGGTTTCAAAGTCCACGGACTGGACGCAGAGAGATACCCTAGGCCTCCTGAAGGGACTGAAAATGCACCGAATAAAGGGTTTTCACTCTGGGTCGACAACAGAGCAATAAACAAAGAGAAACTCAGGGGGCCTGAAAATTCACAACCAGTTTCAAAGACCGTTAAAATTGACAACAGAGCAACAACAAGGAAACAAGTGGGGAAACAACAGATGGCTGGTATTTTGTTTAGCTCTTCGAGTGGAGTCGCTTTTATTTGCCTGGCTAATTTCAACCAGTTTGGCTATTGTTTTGGTTGGTATAAAGGGCGCTTTTTATACGTTATTGATTCTCCTAGTTTATACTTGATTCTTGTAATTTTAAATTAATAAAGAATTTGTCATGAGATCAATTAACGTAATGCCTTTCAGTCGAGAAACATGCTAAGCGCTATCCTGGGCCAAAGTATTTTTAATGTAATTTATTATATTTTAAAAATGGCACTTGGCATGTTTCTCGACTGAAAAGATCAATATTAAAACAAGTAAATAATGCACAGAAGTTTTTTCGGCGCAACTGAGTTTTCTGTACAACTGCTACAGCGTATAATCAAGGCCACCGAAAATATATCTATCTTGCAGTGGTCTCATTATAATGCCGTATGAGTCGCGGCCCATGAAACTTTAACCAAGGTCTGGTAGTGGCCTATCCTATATCGTTGCCAGAAGCACGATTATGGCTAAATTTAACCTTAAATAAAATAAAAACTACTGAGACTAGAGGGCTGCAATTTGGTATGTTTGATGACTGGAGAGTAGATGATCAACATACCAATTTGCAGCCCTCTAGCCTCAGTAGCTTTTTAAGATCTGAGGGCGGACAGAAAAAGTGCGGACAGAAAAAAGTGCAGACAGAAAAAGTGCGGACAGAATAAAGTGCGGACGGACAGACAAAGCCGGCACAATAGTTTTCTTTTACAGAAAACTAAAACTTATTTGTTTCACATTAAACACAAATTTGGTAATGTTAGAGTGTGCGATTTGTATTTAAAATTAATCAAGTTTTTTTTCTGTTAAGAATTTGCCATGAGATTAATTAATTTACCAGAAAAGTGATTTGTTTAATTTTAAACACAACTTGGCAATGTCTGTCAATGTATACGAGTATTTGATATTTTTTTTAATATAACAAATAATTTTTAAATTAGATGATAAGACAACTAAGACAACGCAAAGTCTTCTTATTATACTCAGAATTCATATTAAAATAGAGTATTTTGCATTTCTATCTAAATAAAAATGCATAAGCAACATACCATTGTTTATCGAACTGCATTAAAGTGCTGTGACGTCCATTTGTGTTTTTATAACAGAGAGAGAGAGAGAGAGAGAGAGAGAGAGAGAGAGAGAGAGAGAGAGAGAGAGAGAGAGAGAGAGAGAGAGAGAGAATGTAAGCTACAGTAATTTCATGATTTACTAGAATCTGTCTTGTCACGATGGTGTCTCATTATGAACTTTGGTTCATAAACTATTATTTTTCATTCCCTTGAAGAGAAATATTTTTTTTTATTAAAAGGGCGAGGTCCTTTTCAATCATTTTCAATATTAGTAATACCACTTTAAATGATGGAAATATTAAAACAATGATCTTCCGGTTATTGAAGATTAATTTTATTAACAAATCAATAAATAAATGTTATTAAACATTTTTCACCCTAACCCTATTCAGTGAGTCAAGTTTATCGAGGTTCATTGACAAACACCTTCCCATGAATATGGTGTATTGAAAGGAGTCAGTTTATCGAGGTTCACTCACATGCATGAAAGTATTCAAGGAGTCAGTTTAAGAAAAGGTTCAAATCAATAAACAAATATGAGTATTCAAAAGAGTCAGTTTATCGAGGTTCTACAAACACCTATATGTATGAGTATTCTAGGGAGTCAGTTTATCGAGGTTTACAAACACCTACACGTATGAGTATTCAAGGCAGTCAGTTTATCGAGGTTCACCTACACGTATGAGTATTCAAGTGGAAGTCAGTTTATCGAGGTTCACTTACAAGTATGAGTATTCAAGGAATCAGTTTATCGAGGTTCACCTACACGCATGAGTATTCAAGGGAGTCAGTTTATCGAGGTTCACCTACATGTATGAGTATTCAAGGAATCAGGAGTTACCTACACTTTAGTCTTCAAGGTTCAGGTTATCATGTTCACCTACATGTATGAGTATTCAAGGGAGTCAGTTTATTGAGGTTCTACAAACACCTACACGCATGAGTATTCAAGGGAGTCAGTTTATCGAGGTTCTACAAACACCTACACGTATGATTACTCAAGGGAGTCAGGTTATCGAGGTTCTGCAAACACCTACACGTATGAGTATTCAAGGGAGTCAGTTTATCGAGGTTCTACTACATGTATGAGTATTCAAGGGAGTCAGTTTATCGAGGTTTACCTACACGTTTGAGTATTCAAGGGAGTCGGTTTATCGAGGTTTACCTACACGTATGAGTATTCAAGGGAGTTAGTTTATCGAGGTCCTCACAAACACCTACTTGCATGAATGTTCAAAGGAGCCAATTTATCGAGGTTCATATTCATATGCACGAACATGCATACATGTATGAGTATGCAAGCGTGTACGCTCCTGAGAGCAGTACGAAAAATTCATAGACCACCTTGCTTTTTTTTTTTTTTTTTGATGACGGAAAAAGAAATTTGCAGCGAGATTATCAACTTAGAGCCCCCGAAAACGAACTTTCCAAGCCGGGCTCTAAGTCTGATGTAGGATGGGAACATAAATTCAGGTCACCTCCGTCGCGTGACTCTAATACCAGATCGGCAAAGTTGGAAAGAGCTTCGGATTTCTATTTTTATATTTATTTTTTCTTTCTCCGTCTTTCTTTTTTTTTTCTTTCTTTAAGGAGGTAAGTGGAAAGCGCTGATAGTGGAGGGAGGGTGAAAGGAAAATAATTGACGGAGTCTGAATGAAACTCGTTTTGGTGATACTGGTGTCCTGGAGAACTGAAAATTCACTTTCCAATTTTAAATCATGAATATAGACATTTATCACCACGCTAAAATGGTATATGAGTTAAATATTCACTTCAGTTTTACAATACTGAAAGAAAAATTTTTATGCTGAAATTTTACTTGAAGCAAAATTCACTTTCCATTATTAAATCATGAATATAGACATTGATCACCACGCTAAAATGGTATATGAATTAAATAGTCACTTCAGTTTTACAAGATTGAAAGAACTTTTTATGCTGAAATTTTACTTGAAGCAACTACAGAAGTCTTTATCTAAATAAAGAAAATCTATTTTTTTTGTATATTTATATAGCTGTAAGTTTTCATCATTAAACATTTCAAGCCTTAATTTGTTTCTCATATTTTTTTTTTTTGTGCGTCAGAGCATTTGACATTCCTCAAAAAAAAATAATAATTAATTTTTGGGAGAATTGAAGACTATTTTTTTAAATGTGCGATTCCATAATAAGAGAAGAAACTTTTTTAAGCTTTTCTTATTGTTTGATATTCCTTCACACTCCCTGACGATAAATAATGATGTCATTAGAAGGAAAGTATTGTAAAATGGTGACTCTAAAAAGAATTGTGACAGCAATTAAACAAATTGGACTTGTGAATATGAAACGAAAATCCAGGAAATAATTTACACATTCCTTGAAAATACTGAAAAATTTAAATGTGTTACGGTACTTATTCTTTAAATTCACTCACTTGAGCTGTCATGTAATGTATAGAAACTTCTATATTTATGAATTTTTGATGGCCATTTTCGCTGACTAAGTGTTTGTGTGACTCAATAATTTTTTTACCCTCATCAATTATATCCTGAATTGATAAGTCGAAATAAGTAAAATCGTAAGTGACCTGGGCTGACCTTTTATCCTTATTCTTGAGAATGTGGCTTAGAACATTCAGAAATAATTTATAATTCAAATGGTAACAGTACCTGTATTTTTACACACGGTGTGAAAATATGTAAAACTATTCGTTTGTACTGAAATCAGTCTGTTTGTGCGTAATCAAATTTTACTAACCTTGTAATTTCCTAAATCATTTATTTTGGATTTGAACCTCAGGAAAAAGACACACTTTTTATTTTCAATTATTATAGAACTGTTTTTGGTAAACGTGAAAATCGTATTTGATTGCCAACTAGTTAAAATAAGCCTTATCAAAAGTTAATTTTACGTAAATGCAATTAAAAACCTAATACGGAAGTACAATGGCTCCATAAGAAGGTAGGAAAAAGATGATTTAAAGGAGAGGTAATTAAGATTTACCATACAAATAATGAGTAATCATTATTACGATGATTAAAATCCTTACTAAACTAGAAATTGACGGATGATGGAACATTCGAATCCTATGATCATTTTCATCTCCCAAAATGTACTGTATATCTGAATGGCAATACCTGAAATTCAATTATGAAAATATGATATGATAGGTGTTATCCAGTCCTATGAATGATGAACCCAAATGGATTCAAATTCCCTGTGTGTATCTGGAAAATATGTGCATTTAGCATATACATAATCTGTCATGGTATTAAGGGCATATAATGTGGAGTACTTACGTTTGTGGCTGAGAGAAAATACAGACTAAATATAGTAAAGTCCATTTCTTTTTATATAATAAAAAAATATTTTGTGAAAAAAAAATAAGGGATGTTGCAAGATAATTATCCTTCTTTGCGCAGTAATTACAGTACATAATAATTTCATAACATCATTACATGTCAACCGCAAAGTACGAGGTAAAACTAATATATTCATTACTTATGCAAAACAAACGCGCATTTAATGGAGGCGACGCGCATATATCATCCGAGAATTGCCACGGAAGCAAATGCATTATTCCGAATAGAAATCAACAGGGGAATTACTTTGCCGGAAAGCTTATTTTCCGATTAATTAATTCGGCGTATATACGCTTACAGTTATATCCAGATTTTCCGCGGAATATTAATGAGATTTTACTCAGTTCCAATCAAGCCGTTGCAACGCGAACACACTGGTTAATATTTCAGCTGAATATTTAACTATATATAAGTATTCATAGCTAAATTAGTAAGTAGATCATTCAATGGAACCCATTGTCGAATGGGAAGGTCACGCAAAGATTGCTTTTTGAAATTGCTCTTTTGGAGAACGAAGCGACTTTGTATTCATATCTCATTTAGTAAGTAGAGTTTTCAATGGAACTCAGTGTCGAATGAGGTCACGCGAAGACTGCTTTTTAAAATTGCTCTTTTGGAGAACAAAGCGAACTTGTACTCATGTCTCATTTACTCATAATCTATGATAACGTTCAGTGCTCCACGACTTTAAGTCATAACGATATTAATTATATTCTGATTACTCCTAATGTGAATTATGCCGTTAACACATTACTGCATATAGAGTAGTACATTAGAGCGACTGAAAAATGCAATTGATTGATACGATTTTATGGTGAGCTAAAAACCATTTTCATTTTCGTTTACTAGAAGATGACATTCTCTAAAGAAACAGCTTGATATTCTATACTTAGTTTGTATTTATTGGTCGGACAATCATTGAAAGAAAAAGCATAGCTTTCAAATGTATGCTTTTTCTTTGGCTTTACAAAAAACGCTCATTGAACCTCCTCTAATTATCAATACCTTAAAGCATGATCTTACAGCCGTATCAGTTATTTTTAAGTTATATAATTAATTATCTGCATCAAAAAACAGAATTTCTCTGTCCGGATAATTCTTCATCGTGAGCAACACAAATTTTGGTTTCCACAGAAATGATTAGTATTATGACAAATATGATGGCCCCTACACAAGTATGCAAACTCTGTGAACAACGCAGTTCTTTGCAATAATTTAGGAGGAAAACTGTAGGTGCAGTACTACAGATTTCCTCCCAAGTACTGTACCTTATTTTGCGAACACTGGAGCTGTTAAACCAATGTTCTAACCTTAAGATATTTGGCGATACTGATCTCTTAATGTTCATTTTTTACTTCTAATTACTTGCACTGGGTAAACTGTATCGTATTTTGCGAAGATTGGAGCTGTTAAAACCCGATGTTCTGGCTTGAAGATATTTCACAGTACTAATCTAGACACGTTCATAGTTTACTTACAATCAGTTTCATTAGGTCAACCTGCTTCACCTACATTCCCACTTGGGTAAATTCTACAATGTTGAGTCTTTTTCAGCCATTAATTCTACGTCATCAGGCCTACATCTAGTCAAAACATCTCAAGAATTCTGATTGGTCTCAGGTTGGTTATTCTGAAGATTCTGCTGTGTTCAGGGAGAGAGTGGAGTGTTGGTACAAGTGTGTTAACTTTGGCAATTGAAACTGACAGAACGAGTTTGTAAATCAATCGTAGTGGAGATTAAATTGGATTTGTTTATCAAGGTTTAGTAAATGAATTATATTAGAGGGCGTGAATTAAAAACTGATCACAATGGAAGGGCGTCCCACAAGAGAGAGGAATTAGTGTTGATGAAAGATTCAAACGAAGTAAAGGGGTGGATGAAAAATGATTCAGATTACAGATCGCAGTGGATGAATGATCAAGTTAAGGAATTACGAAAGGATGGGATTTCATGTTGTGTTATTTTGCAGTGAACGACAAAGATTGATTTTCCAGAGTATCTTGATTGTATTATACAATTCTCAAGCCATAAAATGAATGCAACGGTTGAATAGTTGGTGCCATAGAAAAGCTTTCGCTTTAAGTCCTGACAATCCATCAGCATAAACAAAACACGGAACAAAATCACCTCAGATCATAATTCTTATTCGTCATTTATTGTATCATGGAGCTTGATGGTGCGCTACGTTGCGCTGGAACCTGACCCTGCCTGTCATATCTCCCCTACCCTCCCAATCCCCTACCTACCTGCCCCACCCGGGGCGGACAAACAGGTTTGCAGGAGGAGGGTGGATGTGTCATGTCTCCCTTACCCTCCCAATCCCCTACCTACCCCGCCCCCGTCCGGGGCGGACAAACAAGAATGATCCACTCGAATTTTATTATCATAGATGTAAATCTTATTGTGGATGGATTTACCTTGAACAAAGGATACACATTTCCAGAGCAATTGTTTTGAAAACTTTGAATGTGGTGTGAATTTATTTTTAGATTATGATAGCTGTGAAAACTTTTCCAGACAAATGACGTACATTTATTTACATGTAAATGTGTTGAGATATAAATTTTCTTTGACATACTTACCAATACACACATACACACACACACACACACACACATATATATATACATATAATTATATATATCCATAATGTGTATATACGTGTGTGTGTATATATATATATATATATATATATATATATATATATATATAGAGAGAGAGAGAGAGAGAGAGAGAGAGAGAGAGAGAGAGAGAGAGAGAGAGAGAGGAAGCGTTATTGTACCATGCATTCTGAGGAATACAGCTTTCCACAGAGAAAACATAGGAAGAGGTGGCGTGACGGGTATTACCGGCTCGCTTTGAGGATGAATTTAACCCCACTGATCTTAGGAGAATGGCAATGCTATAATATTGCCCATAAAGAATCAAGAGAGAGAGAAGCCTATTTACTTCCTTTCCAAGCTATCAACTCAAGAAGTCATCAATATGTCCCTCGCAACTTCGTATAATTTACCACATATTTTCCGTCCGGATATGAGACGCATCAACGTATTTTATGAAAACTGGCAAATGAGTTCCCAGACCCATCATCATTTGTCATCCAGTACTTATCGCCCGGCAAAACACCATTATGACGGCGCTGAGCCCTGAAATCCATTCTCGGCCTCATAAGATTCGACGATGTTTACTTTGGGGGGCGGTAACTGGTTCTCGCTGCGTCTGAAAGACGACTGAGGGCTGATGGGAGAACTCGTTGCCATTTATACCCACTGCCACTTTCCTCATCGACGAAATATTAAGATAGGATTTGAAATACTTTTATCTTTATATCAGTTGCAACCTCACTTCCATCTCACCAAAAAGTATCAGGAGAGTTTTGAAATCAGAGGCATTGCTGGTTGAAAGGAATTTAAATGAATGTTCCTCCGTGGAAAATATATTTCTTTGAAATTCAAAATCTTTCTTTTTATCTAGGTTCAAACCCGGAATTTCTGAAGTAATATCCTCACACTCTGATTCTAAATTTTTTTCGAGGTTGAGGAAATACTTATCCGCTTTAAGCCAAAAAAGATTTTTTTTTAAATATTCCCTTTTGATTATTTTAACATTATTTGCATTTATCATTATTCATGTTAATTTATTCCTCTCCTAGTTTAAGTTGGCCGTATGCCAGCATGGGCTCTTCCTCTTGGGCAGCCCGTAATGGAATAATTTTCTTGATATCTATACTACAGAAGAAGTGGATAATTTAAAAAAAGTCGTACATCAGGAAAATGTAAAGAAAGGAAAAATCCCTAAATATTTATCTATCACTATTCAAAACGTTCATAATATCTATGAAAATGTTTTAAAAATCACTAAGTATATTATATGTATATATATTAAAAATACATATATATATATATATATATATATATATATATATATATATATATATATATATATATATATATATATATATATATAAATATATATATATATATATATATATATATATATATAAAATTATGTATGTATATATCTATACATGCATGACTTTTATACTGACAAACAATAAGCCAGAAACGCCGCCATGCAATAATGAATTCGCTACACCTCAGGAATAACTTACACCAAAAAGTGATGTGTAACAGAGATACACGAAACACACTCACACACAAACACACACACACACAAAACGAAATTTCAGTCACGACTGGAATGGCGCCGCGAAAATCTGTTGTAAGCCAAAACTTTTAATGAACGGTGAGGGAGAGCCGGTGAAACGCCGCAGCCTGAACCCTGCTACTAAAGTTTTTCGAAAGTTTTTTATGAGTCAACACGGAAGGAAAAACAGAGGAATAAATATGTTATTTCAACGAGGCATTACTGCGAGGTTTTTAGTGTATGGTCTTAATAGGAAAATATATAAAATGTCGAGATGGGACAAAGATATAGAAGATGATATGAATTCCTTTTTTTAAGAATAGTAGAGGAATATTTTGTGATTTTTTTTTATATATTTTCATAGATATTATGTTTTTGAAAATGGGATAAATCTATATTTTATTTTACATTTTATTTTTACATTTTATATATATATATATATATATATATATATATATATATATATATATATATATATATATATATATATATATAAGTGTTTATACATACATACATACACACACATATATACATATATATACTAAAAGACATTCATGAAATTTCATTTATATATACAAAGAAGTTTAATATTCATTGGCCACAACGAAAATGAAGAACGATTTTTTAAAACTAATACATTTTAAAAATGAGCACCTAAGTTGATTTTAAGATTTAAACGTCTACACTTTCAAAAACATCTCTTACCTGTCGATCTATAAAGCGTCCTCTTTCCCAAAAATTAACTTTTTGTCATTTTGTTAAGGATGCCTCTGGCAACACCAAGTCGAACCTTTCTCCAGAGCAGATTCCCATTAACCCCAGAGGGTAAATCATATTGACTTGACAGAGTGCGAATTCTGTCAATACTACACGCTCACAAACACACAAACGCACGTAGCACACACGAACTCCCACACACACACACATGCACACACATACACATACACACAATCACACCCTCGTACGTACACGCATACGCACTTAAAATAAATAAATTGTATTTTCCAGTATTCATTGTAATGTATGTTAGGTAGTTTTGGATGAGATTTGAAACGTTCTTTCGATATGGCAGCTCGTTCTGAAATGAAGGTAGATGATTTGATACTCCATTTAAGTTTCATATATATATATATATATATATATATATATATATATATATATATATATATATATATATATATATATATATATATATATATATATACATATATATATATATATATATATATATATATATATATATATATATATATATAAACATACTAAAACAACGCATACATAAAAATTACCTTGGTAAACATACAAGGTCCAAAACCCATAAAAACAAAAAATTTAGTCACAAAAAAAAAAAAAAAAAAAACGCCAGGTTCCCTTATCAGCCGAATAACATAACTAGTAAACCCTTCCACTTCAGTACAACGAACACCATCTCTTAGCATAAAACCAGGTCGTGGAATCTTCCTAAAAATAAAAAATTATGGTCCCTTAAAAGTAAAATTTACGGGGAGTGATTATGAGGACTTTTTATGAGCGAGGTAATTTTATGGGCTATTCTTCTGCCCCCATCGATATTCAGGAGAAAACTCCCATTTTTTTTCAGAACTTTCTTTTTTGGAAAGTAGGCCCAATCACGTTACGAAATTGCTCCTTTTAGAGTGGTAGTCTTTTTTCTAACTTTAGGGTTTCCATTTTTATCATAAAATCCAGTGAATTATTATTATAATGTTCACGCTCGTGGACATACACACACACACACACACATAGTCACACACACACACACATATATATATATATCACACGCATATATATATATATATATATATAATGTATAAATATATACATATATATTTATATATATATATATATATATATATATATATATATATATATATATATATATATATATATATAATGTATATATATATATATATATAAATATATATATATATATTTAGTATATATATATATATATATATATTGTATATATATGTGTGTATATGTGTGTATATGTGATTTGTATGTAGTGATAAACGTATGTAAATAGACAAAGACCTGTCAGAAAATCAGTAAGATGAGAGGTCATTATGATTATTGCAAAAATATATATTTAAAGAACTATATGTATATATACATATATATATATGTATGTGTGTATGTATGTATGATTGTATGCATACACATGAATAACATCAGCCCGGATGTGATAAGAAAACTATGAAACTCTGTTGAAACATGAATAGAAAGTTGAAGGAAATAAAACTTATGAAAAGACAATAATCTCTCTCTCTCTCTCTCTCTCTCTCTCTCTCTCTCTCTCTCTCTCTCTCTCTCTCTCTCTCTCTCTCTCTCTCTCTCTCTCTCTCTCCTGTATTAGTTCTCCGTAAAAAAGAACAGGCAAACATTCATAAACCTTGCAAGATGAAACTTGTATTTACTTAAATATGTAAAAGAGTAAAGTTGGAAACTGAATGAACCTGTAATACATTACTCTTCTCCGCTCCTGGACACGGAATTCTGTTGGCTGGATGAATGTGTATATATGCAGTACAGTATATGTATGTATATATATATATATATATATATATATATATATATATATATATATATATATATATATATATCATATGTATTTGATATATATATATATATATATATAAATATAAATATATATATATATATATATATATATGTGTGTGTATTTATATATATATATATATATATATATATATATATATATATATATATATATATATGAAAAGGACTAAGGACTCCTAGTTATCATACTGGTTTTTAAAATGTATATCAATTTCGATGACCTGCCTAAATTTGAAAATTGTTATCATGAATATTTCATAGCATCCAAAATAATTCAGCATTAAATAATATGACTGGAACGAAATTGAGAAATACACATCTTGCCTAAGGTTTAGAATGCAACTCTAGTTAGGGGGGTAATTATTCCGCGTGGAAAAACGAACGTCTTTCGGTTTTCCAGAGGAATTCCTAAACTGCGGTTCGAATATTAGGCAAGACGCCATTTTTAAAGAAACATGGTTGTTGCATAGTATGAAAATGTATCTGTGAATTAATCTGAATACTTCAAGTTTTTGGTAAATTTATTAACAAATTCGAAAACGGAATGGTCTAAGATTTGTTTATTAGATTTATTAAAAAATATAGATCGGATATTTGACATTTAATTTAAAGAATACTTTATCTACGTAATAATAATAGCGTGCTAAATATTCTCCAGAATAATATACGATAGCTCAGAAACATCTAAAAAAAATTTATTTTAATGGATATGCCCAATTTATAAATCAACCTTTCATAAATTTTATCTTTTTTTTATAAACTCGCACAATTCCATGACTGGTTACTTTACGGGGCTAAGAAAAATAATGCACTAAATCTTTTTAGTTAAGTCACATTAGCACTTAGAAATATGCTGAAAATATTTAATCCTTGCGTTGATAAATATGGGTCATTTTTTCAGTCCAACTGAATACAATTTCCAGCGAAATTATAACAGCCTGAAAGACGACTGGATATGTTATATTTTTCAACAGAAACTAACAGCAAGAGCAAATCCCCACAAGTACATGTAGTGTCGTCATTAGAAGGACATAAACCAGAGAGAGAGAGAGAGAGAGAGAGAGAGAGAGAGAGGACTCGATAAGTAACACTTTTCTGCACAAACAAACAACAACAAATTCTTGTAATATTAAGTAAAGGACGAAAGCAAATCCCCACAATGATATGTGGAGCTCTTAGAAGAAGGACATGGGAGAGAGAGAGAGAGAGAGAGAGAGAGAGAGAGAGAGAGAGAGAGAGAGGACCAGATGTGTAATATTTTTCAGCACAAACATACAGCGACAAATTATGGCAATACTAAGCACTGGGGAGAAGAGAGAGAGAGAGAGAGAGAGAGAGAGAGAGAGAGAGAGAGAAATAAACAGGAGACAAAGACAAGAATGAGAGAGAGAGAGAGAGAGAAATAAACAGGGAGACAGAGACAAGAAGGAGAGAGAAGAGAGAGAGAGAGAGAGAGAGAGAGAGAGAGAGAGAGAGAAATAAACAGGGAGACAAAGACAAGAATGAGAGAGAGAGAGAGAGAGAGAGAGAGAGAGAGAGAGAGAGAGAGAGACAGAGAAGGAGAGGCAACTGCCAAGCAATCTCGCGAAGTGAAACCCATTACCAACAAAGAGGCAAATTACCGTAGCAATAAGAAACACGGCCGAATTAAATGAAGGGCGATCACAGCAACAATGGCGCTGCCGCGAGCAGTGAGTGCCTGCAGTGATATACTAATAACGGTACCGGCGAAGAAATGAGCTCGTTCGCGAATAACGCGTTATGTGTGTGAGGCTTTGGGAATGGGAGCGTTACGTTACGACATACCCTTTGTGAATGTGATTCCTGAATGCGATTCCCCGAGATGGAAAACTTCAGGACGGGAGTGATGAGGGAAAATTAATACCTGCCGCGTTAGAAATGTATCATGTGCATTTGATTTCATTGTTTACTTTCTGCTTGCTGGGGAGAGTTTTCATTATTCTCCGTGGTTTTGCAGTTTTCTTTTAGAAATATGCGAGATAAAATGGTCAATGATAAATCTTGACGCTTGCAGTTGCCTGTCTCTCTCTCTTCTCTCTCTCTCTCTCTCTCTCATTCTTTGTCTTTCTGTTTATCTCTCTCTCTGTTTCTCTCTCTTTAATTTCGCCTTTTGCTTAATAATACGCTAGCTTGTTGCTGTTTTTCTTACTGAAAAATACGACATATCCCT
>NC_089762.1:43258390-43280890 GCF_040412425.1 Macrobrachium rosenbergii | reverse complement strand
TTAGAGGGAAGAAATAACAGTTATACCTAAATATAGAACAAGACACATAACAATTCAAGCAGTCACAAGGAAACGAAATACATACATACATACATACATACACAGGGAAGATATAACAGTTATACATAAATATAGAACAAAAACATAACAATTCAAGCAGGCATAAGGAAACGAAATCTTTACATACATACATTCATTCATACATACATACAGTATATACACAAGGAAGATGTAACAGTTATACATAAATATAGAACAAGATACATAACAATTCAAGCAGGCACAAGGAAACGAAATACATACACATACACATACATACATACATACATACATACATTAGGCATTTTGTTATATATTTTTCTTTCAAAGATGCTAAGTTTATTTAAACATTAAATTAATGACTTTTCTTGCTTTCTATTAAACGGTAAAAGAAAGTACTTAAAAAGTATTCCTAGAAATTCAGTCCCTTTCTGCTCATTCAACCAGTCAACCAATGTTATAATTGCTACAGAATTTTATAATACTTTTTGGCAAATTAACGTAAAACCATGGGACATTATGGAATTTGTGAAAAAAAGATTCATCGTTAGGTACTTGACACCCACAGTGAAATGTTAATTAACTTGCATGAAGTAAAACACTTCTCATGACAGGGAAGGTAGAATTTATCAACCCACTAATTGCCACGCCCTTTGAGTAACGCCTTTTGTAAACAAAGTCTGTTTACGCAGGTAAGGTCGAATTCGAGGGAAACAAACTGACCCCAAATCGTTGAAGCATATATTGGACAGTAGCAGTAAATGAAAAAGGAAAATAATTATAATTTAGAGGGATTTAGCGTATGCTTGATATTTTTACTCCTATATTTTTATATTACAGTTGGATTTTTGTAAATTTTTAATAGAGTTTTAGTATTTTTTTATTTTAGTTCTGTCTATGAAATTCAGATCAGTGTTATTTATGCGAAATAAAGCATTTATTATTATTATTATTATTATTATTATTATTATTATTATTATTATTATTATTATTATTATTATTATTATTATTATTAATTATGATTAACATTATTATTATTATTTTATTATTATTATTATTATTATTATTATTATTATTATTATTATTATTATTATTATTATTATTATTATTGAGAATGAAAAACCACAGTAGTGTTAAAAGTATTTATGTACAAAGTTAAAAACTATAAATATTTTTAATACTACTGTGGCTTTTCAATCTCGATATTATAGCCTCGTTACAGGGTCGTCTTGTTTCGTTATTATTATTAGTCGACAACAAATGAAAATTTGCCAGATATTATTATTATTATTATTATTATTATTATTATTATTATTATTATTATTATTATTATTATATTATTAATTACTTTTAGATTGTCTTTCTCTTCTTCGATTTTATGAAATTTAAACTGTCAAGCCAGGCACTGTGGCACTGTGGCACTGTCTGCCATTCACCTCTCAAGACACTGATAAAAGTGTGTTAAAGTGGTTGGACAGCAGGACAAAAAGATCCAGAAAACAAGGGAGACAAAGTAAACGGATCTGAAGGTTGAAATGGGAAAACCTCACAGTTACACTAAGCTAAAATAGTTAGAGAGGCTGGACAGCAAGATGAAGAAAGGAAAGGGTTTGAAGGCAAAGCAAAAGACTAAAAAGTGGGTGCAGCTAGGGGCCGAAAGGACGCTGCAAACACCCTTTAGTAATGCCTACAGTGTACCACGTCAGGTGCACTGTAGGCACTACCCCCAAGACGGTAGTTTGTATTTGATTGTGTTATAAAGTGTTGTTCCTTTTACGAGTCCACAAGGAAGAAATAAGCATAAATTCCCAGAAGGACTCCGTAAATCATCTCTCTCTCTCTTTTACCAAACCCTTTCCGGGGACCCATTTGACAACACGGAACAAGGAGGATGAGAACGATAATGAGAACCATTAATGGTGATGGAAATGGAAGCGATACCATGATAATAAAACGGTTGGACACGGACATAGGAAGACGGTAGTGGATATTTTTTGGATGCTATGCATATCGAAATGATAATGATTGATGGGTAATATCCTATAGAAAAATTAAAATTTTAGAAATTACCGTAATTGCAATAAGATGGCTGGACACGGACTTGGGATATTTTTTGGATATTATGGATACAGAAAGGATATATGGGTAATATTCTCTAGAAAAATTACCATTTTAGATGTTGCAGTAATTGCTACATTTCTGAAAACTATCAAGCATTAAATTACAGGGTGTGTGATACCATTCTCTAAACAGTTAAATCAAACGGAGATAGTGGCGGATATTTTTATATATCATGAATATAGAAATGATAATGATTGATGGGTAATATTCTATATAAAAATTAGAATTTTAGATGTTACAGTAATTGACACATTCCTGAAAACTATCAAGTCAGACTCCAGCATTAAATTACAGGTTGTGAGTGATACCATTCTCGGGAGGTTTAACCTAAAAACCCCGAATTTGATAAAGAACCTCCCGTCATTAATGAAATGAGGATTCCGGGATGAAGGTGATATTCTAATTTTCCTTTTGCAAGTAACAAACAGCCGAAGGAATTGAATCCGCCCCAGAATCGATATGAGAGAGAAAATCTCTGAATATTGGGTACGAAACTCTTGAGGTGTTTTGTGGATGTAAAACTCCGGTACTTCAATTACCCCCAGAGAAGAAATACGTAATGGTCCAAAGTGCATTCGTTAATGCTATGCAGGGTGAACTGGTTGTTTCTGGGTGAAATTTAGAAAACTATTTGATTATTAAGGCTGCTGGAACGTTTTCCAGTTCGTAAGACGTGACAACTGAGCAGAAATAGAACAAAGAGGTATCATAGATAGGAGCTGAACTAGAGTTAGTTTAGTCGTTAATGCTATGCAGGGTGAACTGATTGTTTCTGGGTGAAATTTAGATAACTATTTGATTATTAAGGCTGCTGGAACGTTTTCCGGTTCGTAAGACATGACAAATGAGCAGAAATAGAACAGAGAAGTATCATATATATGATCTGAACTAAAAGTTAGTTTAGTAGTTAATGCCATGCAGGGTGAACTGATTGTTTCTGGGTGTAATTTAGAAAACTATTTGATTATTAAGGCTGCTGGAACGTTTTCCAGTTCGTAAGACGTGACGATTGAGCAGAAATAGAACAGAGAAGTATCATATATACGAACTGAACTAAAGTTCGTTTAGTCGTTAATGCTATGCACGGTGAACTGATTGTTTCTGGGTGAAATTTAGAAAACTGTTTGATTATTAAGGCTGCTGGAACGTTTTCCAGTTCGTAAGACATGACGATTGAGCAGAAATAGAACAGAGAAGTATCATATATATGAGCTGAACTAAAGTTAGTTTAGTCGTTAATGCTATGCAGGGTGAACTGATTGTTTCTGGGTGAAATTTAGAAAACTATTTGATTATTAAGGCTGCTGGAACGTTTTCCAGTTCGTAAGACATGACGATTGAGCAGAAATAGAACAGAGCAGTATCATATATATGAACTGAACTAAAGTTCGTTTAGTCGTTAATGCTATGCACGGTAAACTGATTGTTTCTGGATGAAATTTAAAAAACTGTTTCATGATTGGCTGGGACGTTTTCCAGTTCGTAAGACGTGACGATTGAGCAGAAATAAAACAGAACATAATATAGATGAACTGAATTAAAGATTGTTTAGTTCAAATATTGCTTATAAAACGGGTAATTAAAGTGAACTTAGTTTAAAGTTCAAAAGTGAAAAGAACTGAATTAAAGTTATTTCAGTTCAAAGTTTGTTTTTAAAAGGAGGAAAGTTTAAACGTAAAAAGGACTAAATTAATATTAGTTTTTGCCAACAAAAAGAATCAAACTTAACTACCAAAACTAACCAAACACTTTTAATGAAACAACACAGAGTAAATCTCATTAATATCTAATCATAATCATTTTCCAAAAGATTATTTTTCTTGCACGCGGTGATCTGTCAATTCACCATGATGGGAAAAATACATGATTGCATCATCTGTTTGGTGATCGTCCCGAGGGAGATTGATTCATTTCAGCTGGAAGGCATTATCTGATTTAGACACGATTATCGGGTATTTGGAAGCGCCCGGTCAACAGAGGCTTTCCATTCGTATTCTTGCTTATCATAAACTAGTAAAAAATGCGCCGAAGTTTCTTCGGAGCAATCGAGTTTTCTGTACAGCCGCTACAGCGTATAATCAAGGCCACCGGAAACACTCTTTCGGTGGTCTCGGTATAATGCTGTATGAGCCGCGGCCCATGAATCTTAACCAAGGCCCGGTGGTGATCTATCCTATATCGTTGCCAGAAGCACGATTATGGCAAACTTTAACCTTAAATAAAATCAAAACTACTGAGGCTATAAGGCTGCCATCTGGTATGTTTGATGATTGGAAGGTGGATGATCAACGTACCAATTTGCAGCCCTCTAGCCTCAGTAGTTTTTTAAGGTCTGAGGGCGGACAGAAAAAGTTCGGACGGACAGACAAAGCCGGCACAATAGTTTTCTTTTACAGAACACTAAAATGATAAAAAAAATTGTAGACTGAAAGATTGGAGAATATAAATCAGGACCACCAGGACTGCGAGATATTGCCAATGCCTTGCATTGGTAGGAGTTGAAAAATTGATAATGAAAAGTAATATTATAAATTCAAATATTAATTTCCACAGAATATATTTGTGCAATGGTTACATGGCTGGTGCTACCGATTACGCTGAAGATGTGATGTCCTAAGTTCATTCTCAATGGAACATAGAAGGGAAAGGTAAATTACAAAGACCAAAATTTATAAAAATAAAAAAAATTAAATTCATTAAACAAGTTTGTATATATATACATATGTTATGTATATGTTATATATGGGGTATACATATTCTTCTTCTTCGTTTTAACGGACTTTTCTCCCATGTGTATTTGGGGTAAGCCTCGATGCCTGCTTTGAAGGACTTTGATTAGGCGTTGGGGTATATATAGCCTCGATCGGCTGCCCTGCCTGACATCGCTTAGATATATATAGCGAATGTATATATATATTATATATATTTATATATAATATATATATATATATATATATATATATATATATATAATATATATATAATATATATATATATATATATATATAATATATATATATATATATATATATATATATATATATATATATATATAAGAACAGCAGCGAATATCCACTCCAAACTTCTTGCCCTTCCCACCATTCCACACATGAATATGCAAACGACAGGGTTAAAATTTCACACCCAAAATAACGATGGCTCTATTTCCTTCACCCCACCCCCCCTCAAGAAGATCTCAGCGGATAACACAGCGAAAGGCTCCGGGAACACAGCAGCGAGAGAAAGGAAAAATAAAGAAAGAATCAAAGTCAAATGCGACAATCTACAACGGAACAAAAGAACAATTCGCCGAGAGTTACCGCGCTCGGAATGGCCCGCATGAAGGGTGCTGGGAAAAAGTGAGACAGGTACTTTGCTTTCACCTTCCTTGTACTCCTACTCAGTAGCAATAAGCAGACTACTAATATTATATATATATATATATATATATATATATATATATATATATATATATATATACCGTTATTTTATATATAAATTATATAATGACGATGCAAAATATAGTTAATTAAATACTGCAAATTTTATTATTAACCAGATAATTGTCTGGACATCTTGCAAAATTACCTTAGTTAATTAACGAGAACAAATAATTTACATGAGATAATTATTACATATTAGATAATTCACGAATATTACGTTTCGTTATTTTATTCATGATATAATTATAAAATTCGTGAGATAATTCACGAGATAATTAACTACTTCCAGAATTCATGGCATAATTAACGATTTTCAAAATTCATGAGATAATTAACTACTTGCAAAATCCATTAGATAATTCACGATACAATTAACGACTTTCAAAATTATTGAAATAATTAACGACTTGCAAAATTCAAGATTTAATCAACGGGCTTGCAAAACGCAAATCAGCAGCATCGAAACACAGCATCAAAACGCAGCATCTAAGCACAGCATCTAAACACAGCATCGAAACGCAGCATCTAAACACAGCATCTACACACAGCATCGAAGCGCAGCATCTACACACAGCATCGAAACGCAGCATCTAAACACAGCATTTACACACAGCATAGAAACGCAGCATCTAAACACAGCATCGAAACGCAGCATCTAAACACAGCATCTACACACAGCATCGAAACGCAGCATCGAAACACCATCGAAACAGCATCTAAACACAGCATCTACACACAGCATCTAAACACAATCATCTAAACACTACGTCATCGCCAAAGACTAAGCGACAGTTTTACGCCCACACGGGCGTCTAATCACACGTGAACTCATCTCGGGCGTGTGATCCCCTTAGCGCGGAAACTTTAATCCCTGATCGTTACAAAATTAATTTTCTTAGATAATTAGTAGAGGGGAGGGGGACCTCGTGCTGTAAAGTTTGGATAATTCTAAAAAAATTTTAAAAAAATCTGTCACTAAATTACAAAAAAAGTTCATATAGGACCAGCGAAGACATTGCCGTTTTATATACAGAACTTTTTTTTTAAACATATTAACAGTACCATAAAGGTTTGTACATACCAGAAATATACAAGAACACAAGGAATATTCATTAAATCTAAGGTCTATCTTTACCAACTTCTGTTTTGCATTGCAACTGAGAAGCAATTCCATTAAATAAAAAGCTTTGGATGAGTTATACTGCAAATTGGAGTTTTTGCAAGATGTTGTGAAATGTTTATATTTATTCCTTTGCATATTATTCTGGAATTAACAGCTTCTGAATTGTACTACAACTGAGAAGCAATTCTATCAAAAAAAGAAGGGTTGGGGCCTCTGAATATGTTATAATGCAAGATGCAGTTTGATCAAGATGCTGAGAAACATTTATATAGAATCTACTGGTCATTTTTACGTATATATTCATGTCCTTGCAATTATTCTGGAACAGACCTTCATTTCTTCAGCGACTGGGATAAGATAGTTAAGTAATGGCCTTGTGATCCATACAGTGTTGTTAATTGTTGCTCTAAAAATGACTGATTCTCATCATCACAACGAACACCCAATTCCCTTTTGAATATGTAACTTCTTTCTAGAGTTATATTACTCCCTTTTGAATAAGTAATTTCTTTCTAGAGTTATATTACTACCTTTTGAATAAGTAATTTCTTTCTAGAGTTATATTACTCCCTTTTGAATATGTAATTTCTTTCTAAAGTTATATTATTCCCTTTTGAATAAGTAATTTCTTTCTAGAGTTATATTACTCCCTTTGAATATGTAATTTCTTTCTAGAGTTATATTACTCCCTTTTGAATATGTAATTTCTTTCTAGAGTTATATTACTCCCTTTTGAATATCTAATTTCTTTCTAGAGTTATATTACTCCCTTTTGAATATGTAACTTCTTTCTGGAGTTATATTACTCCCTTTTGAATATGTAACTTCTCTCTAGAGTTATATTACTCCATTTTCAATATGTAATTTCTTTTTAGAGTTATATTGCCCTCCCTTTTGAATATGTAATTTCTTTCTGGAGTTACATTACACCCGTTTGAATATGTAACATCTCTCTAGAGTTATATTAATCCATTTTCAATAAGTAATTTCTTTTTAGAGTTATATTACTCTACAATAACACACAAACACACACACACACACTCTCTGAATATCAGTAGCAGATCTTTCTCACGACGCTTCCTGTGACATATACCAGGCTTAATTTGGTTTTGTCTCTGAAATAGACTAATATGAAACTAAACGCGTTAAGCCTACTCAGTCTGTCTCTGTGAATAGGTGGCATCTTCAGAAAATCTAATTTCTCTGGGGCGAAGGAGAGAGAGAGAGAGAGAGAGAGAGAGAGAGAGAGAGAGAGAGAGAGAGAGAGAGAGAGAGAGAGATAATATGTGACATCCCGAGGCAATTATCAAAGACGGGAATTTATGATTATCTTACGTATTTGTTTCTTTTATGAATTTTCAGCCGTTCCTTAAAAAAAAATTAGTATTATCCATACAAGGATGATTTACTGTCAGCGCTGAGTTTACGAAACTCTTAATTCTATTCATCGAAATTCACAGAGAGAGAGAGAGAGAGAGAGAGAGAGAGAGAGAGAGAGAGAGAGAGAGAGAGAGAGAGAGAGAGAGAGAGAGAGAGGACTTCAAAATGCACTCCATATGTGATCGTGTTATCTAAATCTGGCTTTACTGCGCATATATATATATATATATATATATATATATATATATATATATATATATATATATATATATATATATATATATATATATATATATATTTGTGTGTGTATGTATGTATGTATGTATGTATGTATATATATATATATATATATATATATATATATATATATATATATATATATATATATACACATACACACACTCATATACATGTATAACTGATTCACAAAGATATGGACCTAATGAATGTATAAATAAAGGCCAATACCACGAAGGAAAAGTGAAACAACGGAGTGGTTGCTAGGCCTTTCGACAAACGGTCCTTTACTAGTCGACTGCTAGTACAGGACCGTGTGTTGAAAGGCTTGTTTCACTTTTCCTTCGTGGCACTGGTCTTTATTTATATATACATATACATTTACATACATATATATATATATAAACTTTCCTGGCCATCATCCTGAACCGCCTCTCTGGCAATGTTTATTTTTATCTTTGCCTTCTCTTCCTCCTAAATTCTTTCACCAGCCCCCTGCGTTAATAGCCCGCCTTATTAATGAGGTGACTACTTCCAGGGAATAAGGGAAGCTGACAGAGATAGAGTGCTTGGAGTGGGGTGGGGGGTGCCTGCCGTCTCATGAACCTTATGGCGATTAATGGCTTACCTGAGTGTCACTGACGGAGTTAAAAATGAATATGACGAATGTTTTTTTTAGGTTCGACAGTAATGAAAGTTATATGATGGTCAAGTAAACATGTAAAGAAAGACATTATAAAAATAGGGAAAATTAAGGGACTTACTTATTTGGTAAGGGTTAGTCGAAATTAATGAAACTTACATGAGGGAAAAGTAAACATGTAAACAAAATTATTACAAAAATAGGGAAAAGTAGGGGACTTTCTTGTTCGTTGAAGGTTGACTGAGAAATGTTTTCTTCATTGGAATTGCCCCAAGAAACAAAAACCTCGTAAAAATGAGTCTGACGAATGCTTCTTTAGGCCCGAAAGTAATGAAACGTTCATGAGGGAAAAGTAAACATGCAAATAAAATCGTTACAAAACAGGGAAAACAAGGGGCTTACTTGTTTGGTAAGGGTTGATGGAGAAATTGTTCATTTTTCGGGAATTGCACAAGAAAAAAGAAACCACGTAAAAAAAAATATGACGAATGTTTTCAGGCTCGAAAGTAAATAAACATAAAGAAAAAGTAAACAAGTAAATAAAAACATTACAATAATAGTGAAAAGCAAAGGGCTTACTTGTGCCTTGAAGGTTAAATTGATAAATGTTTTCTTCATTGGGGACTGGTCCAACAGGCAATGCTGACAATGCTATTTACTGGCAAGGAATTTCTTCCAATCCAGTCGTCTTTCATGCTTGAGTTTTATTGATACCTCCATGCATTCATAATTCACATATGGAGACCTATACAGGAAAATATACTTAGTGAAGAGCTGATATCAGTATAATACATTTAAAAAAATAATTATAATAAATTGATATTAGTATAATACATGGAAAAGTAGAAAAAAGGACAAATAAGTTTAAAATTGCTACACTTAAAAAAATAATTGTAATAAATTGGTTTTAGTGGAATACATCGAAAAGTAGAATAAAGAACAAATAAGTTCAAAATTGCTACTGTACAAAAAAGCGAATGAAGTGAATAGGCACTTCAGACTCAAACAATGAACCACAACGCTTGATGGATGAATTAAAATGAGCTCATAAATCGAGAATATGGAATAGCTGGTTAAGATGGCTCCTTTTTTGTTTTGGCAATTACGTCAACCTGATTTTATGTCGACAAATGATCTTCCTCATGAAAACTGAAATTAATACATCTTTCTTTTTCGTTTTGGCAATTAGATCAACCTGATTTTATGTCGACAGATGATCTTCCTCTTGAAAACTGACCAAAATACATCTTTCTCTTAGAAAGTTAGATGAAAAGTAAGTCCTAAGCTTCATCACCCGCATATAGTACTTAGCAAGAAATATATCATATTAATTTTTATATTCCTGTATCATTTTGTTTTATTTATATATATATTTGCAATGTTGTTTTCTATTCAAGTTCAGTCAGTACAGATTCCATATATAGAATTCAATATATCACAGGTAAGTAAAACGAGCAGCCTATATGACCTTGTTTCCCTAGGCTCTAAAAAAATTCGAAAATGAGAAGGCAAATGAAAAACGATCCGGGTTTAGGCCTAAGGAGATATGAAGAGATGTCAAAGACTTGACAGTAAGTAAAGAAGACGGTCACCAAACCCTTTGGATGTCTAGATATCTTTTTTTTTTTTTTTGCAGAAAACAGTAACTTGGAGAGTGTTCTACAGCTTTTGATGCAGTTACAATTAGAATAAGCATCCCAATAAAAAAGAATTTTAATTAGTCGACAGTCATTGCTGTTAAAGAAAATTACTCTGTCTGTGATTCACTTTAGAAAACTCATAAATTTCTATTACCAAGATTATATTTTTGTAAAAGGTATAATTATTCAACCTTAAGAAAATTACAGATGGCCCTAACAAATAGATTCTAATTAATTACATATTAAGAAAATCAATTTTTACCGTATCTCCTCCAAGATTCAATTTAGTTGTTGTGTTTTTGTTCTCTCTCTCTCTCTCTCTCTCTCTCTCTCTCTCTCTCTCTCTCTCTCTCTCTCTCTCTCTCTCTCTCCGATTGTCTGTCTCTCTTTCTGGTTGTTTGTCTGTCTGTAGGTCTCTATCTCTCCCTCCCTGACTGTCTGTCTGATTTTCTCTCTCTCTCTCTCTCTCTCTCTCTCTCTCTCTCTCTCTCTCTGTTTGTTGTCTGTCTGTCCGCAGGTCTCTGTCTCTCCCGCTCTGTCTGTCTGTCTCTCTGACTGATCCTGTGTCTGTCTGGCTGTCTAACTCTCTCTCTCTCTCTCTCTCTCTCTCTCTCTCTCTCTCTCTCTCTCTCTCTCTCTCTCTCTCACAAACAAGTTCGGAAATGGAAATTTCATGCTATTCCTGAAGAACCTCCTTCAATGTCACAGCATCCTTTTTCCGCCTGAGATTGCACCGAGTTATTAAGACTAATGATCCTCATTTAAATTATGCAGTGCTCGCGAGAAAAAAAAAAAAAGAGGGGGAGGGGGAAGGAGGAAGAGGGGAGGTGGGGGAGTGGGCAGGAGAGGGGAAGGGAGGAAGGGGGAGCTGAGAATTAAATTCTAAAAATAAGCCTCCGAGAAGCAATGCGTTCCGAAATAGCACTTCGTTAAAAATGTCTCTTCTTCGGATGAACTTTGGGATCTCGTATCAGCAGCTATTTTGGATTCTCTTGTCCGAATTAGGGGAAGGCCAGTGGCGGGGTTGTGGGGGGGGTGGCGAAGGGGATTCACTTACGCGAGAAAAGGAACTTACTTCCGCAAGAAAATGAACATTACAAAATTATAAAAGAATGAGAGAAAAATTACGAAAAATTTCACAATAGTACCAAGGATATTTTTTCCAATAAGTTCAGCAAGATGAAGTATGGTGTGAATTTTATTTGACAAATCACTTTGGTCAGTCAACAGAACCTGTAATTCACATATTTTATGTATTTTATGTAAATATATATGTATACATGAAAAACACATGCATATATATACACACGCATATAATATATATATATATATATATATATATATATATATATATATATATATATATATATATATATATGTGTGTGTGTGTGTGTGTGTGTGTGTGTGTGTGTACACATTGCGTTGATTCAGTTATAAAAGATACTTTTAACCCTTTGACACTCCGGATAGTTTTCTTGCAAAGAGACTCAATTCTGATACGGGAAAAACATAAACAATTTTTGAATTCCCTTCAGAAAAATAATGAATTTTAACAGACTTTTTTTAATCTATGTTCTCTACGTCTCAATTACTTTTTAATATTGACTTTTTTTATCTATGTTCTCTGATCCGCCCTGGATTCCCTCTATCTCTCCCGTACTCCTGAACGCTCTTAATCGTTCCTCTAGCCATACGAAGGCTGCGAGAATCAGAAATGGAGTCTGTCACGGTTTCACGGCTATGCCTTTTGAGGCCGGTTCGAGAAAGGGTTATTGGTTTTAAAGGGGGGAGGAGTGGGCGGGGGAGAGAGGGAAAGGAGGAGTTGGGGGGGGGGGAGATGGAATGGGAGAGAAATCCTCACATTTTCCAGCCACTTGGAAACTTTGTGTTTGGTGGATGGCAACCAATTTCACGGTAACCTTCGGAGCTGATGGAAAACCTACAAAGTAACTGTTTCGCTTTCCAGACGATCATTCTTATATGAATCTTGTTTTATTTTCCTGTTATTTTATTGCTAGAGATATTATTTGTATTCCTTTATCATGCATGCAGTCTCTCAATTCATGGATGCAGAGATCCTTCCTTTCCAAAGCCTCTTGAAAGGGACCTAATTACCCATTTCCAGATCTGCAAAAGGCTTTCTTTTCTTCTTTCCAAGTCCTTCCAGTCTGTACACACTTTCCCTAGGCAGTTATCTTTCCTTCTACATAACCAGACCATATAAAAACACTCTGGTCCCTTATTTGAATTACCATAATATTTTTACTATTCAATTTGCATATCAGTACATCGCTAACCCTTTTAAACCTCGTTATCCCACATAAGTTAGTTAGCAAATTATTTAAAAATCCACATTTGCTGCTTTAACCTCTTTTCATTCATTTTCAATCACCAGCAATACACTTCACTTCCATAAAGGAGAGTCGAGTCAACAATCCTTTTATACATTCCAACCTCGGATCCCATATACAATGAAGGTTTCATCCCAGAGCGTACAGAAAATAAAGAGCATTTTCGTAAAAAAGGTTAATTAGTTTTCTGCAAAAGAAAACTATTGTGCCAGCTTTGTCTGTCCGTCCGCACTTTTCTGTCCGTCCTCAAATCTTAAAAACTACAGAGGTTAGGGGCAGCAAATTGGCATGTTGATTATCCACCCTCCTATCATCAAACAGCAAATTGCAGCCCTCTAGCCTCAGTAATTTTAATTTTATTTAAGGTTAAAGTTAGCCATAATCGTGCATCTGGCAACGATATAGGAAACGCCACCACCGGGCCGTTGTTAAAGTTTCATGGGCCGCAGCTCATACAGCATTATACTGAGACCATCGAAAGATAGATCTATTTTAGGAAGCCTTGTTTATATGCTGTAGCGGCTGTACAGAAAACTCGACTGGACCGAAGAAACTCGGCGCATTTTTTGCTTGTTTTTTATTGCAACCTGTTGCAGCCAATAGAAAGAATCATTCCACAATAAACTATGAAAATTAGATTTCAATAAATTTCAATAAAATATATGTCCCTCAAAATCTGAGTCATTTCCATTGCTGGCAAATATTCGAAATGGCCAGGTGAAAATTACACTAATCTATTTATTTAAGGCTGTCCCAAAAAAAAAAAAAAAAAACAATACAAAGGATTTCAACGGATAAATAATTGGTCTAAAATTACGCTAATTATGATAATCATTCAATCTCTAGATGGCCGACATCGTAAACCATTTTTTCCTTTTTCAAATAATTGTAAGTACACGCTCCCTAACAATTCATATTTGCTCTACTGTTGCACTCTGGCTCCAAACCAGGAAAGGAAATAGAAAGCATTTATTGAATAAATCGCAGCATATTGATTCAGCAAACAGGCAAAGGGGTTTAGGGTTGGAGTACAATTAAAAGGGGTGAATAATTGCGCTGCTGGTGAGGAAAAGTCTGTTTCGGAGAGAGAGAGAGAGAGAGAGAGAGAGAGAGAGAGACTTGTACACACACACACACTCTGGGAGTTGAGATTTCAGTTTAACATCAAGTTCCAAGACAACGTTTGAAGAGAGAGAGAGAGAGAGAGAGAGAGAGAGAGAGAGAGAGAGAGAGAGAGAGAGAGAGAGAGAGAGAGACTTGTACTCGAACTGGAGAGGATGAGATTTCAGTTAACGGGAAGTTCCCAGGCAACGTTTGAAAAGAGAGAGAGAGAGAGAGAGAGAGAGAGAGAGAGAGAGAGAGAGAGAGAGAGAGAGAGTTGTACACATATGAAAGCTGAGATTTCATTTTATCGGGAAGTTCCCAGGCAACGTTTGAAAAGAGCAACGAGAGAGAGAGAGAGAGAGAGAGAGAGAGAGAGAGAGAGAGAGAGAGAGAGTTGTACACATATGGAAGCTAGCTGAGATTTCATTTTATCGGGAAGTTCCCAGACGACATTTAAAGAGAAACACTACTGAACCTTTAACTTACCTCATACACAGTCGACTATTTCTACGAGAAAAAAAAAATAGAGAAACAGACAGAAAGACGAGCAGACACAGAGACAGACAGACAGACAGACAAACAGAAAGACAGATTTGTCATCTGTTTATCAATCTCAGATATATCTTATGTTTATCTCTCTCAATTTCATTTCTCATACTCGGTTGCAAGGGCTAATTTCCAACAAGGGTTGCAACTTGACTTCTAATAATAATAATAATAATAATAATAATAATAATAATAATAATAATAATAATAATAATAATAGCATGAGTCTTAAAATGGAGAAACAAATCCATAGTTATGTAACTGTACAAATATATTTAGGGTTAAATCTCTACAGAGAGCTTCCGGGAATCTTTGTCGGGATTTATTTTTAAATATATTGGTTGTTACATACCTGCGCATTTGTTTCTACAATAATAATAATAATAATAATAATAATAATAATAATAATAATAATAATAATAATAATAATAATAATGTGGCCAAGTTGTTAAGTAAAAAAATCTTTGTCTGAAACTAATAATAATAATAAAATAAAACTGCTAAATATAACATCTATGCCTGAAACTTATAATAATAATAATAATAATAATAATAATAATAATAATAATAATAATAATAATAATAATAATAATAATGTGGCCAAGTTGTTAAGTAAATAATCTTTGTCTGAAACTAATAATAATAATAATAATAATAATAATAATAATAATAATAATAATAATAATAATAATAATAAAATAATAATGAGGCCGAGAATCTACTAAATATAAAATCTATGCCTGAAACTTATAATAATAATAATAATAATAATAATAATAATAATAATAATAATAATAATAATAATAATAATGTGGCCAAGTTGTTAAGTAAAAAATCTTTGTCTGAAACTAATAATAATAATAATAATAATAATAATAATAATAATAATAATAATAATAATAATAATAATAATAATAATTTCCCAGTAAAGTCATCCAATAAAGAATCTTTATCTCAAACTGAAAAATAAACAGTAAACACAAACAAGCAACAGCCATAAAAGAAATCAAACTAGTTGCCGAGACTTTAAGAATCTCAGTCAGTATAAATCACACATATTAATGAATTAATGAATTCACTTCATTCTCATTCCCTTACGAGACCGGTACCTGTTTTTCCTCTACTCGAGTGAGATTTTATCTCATTACGATTCAATACAAACAACTCTTCAAAGGAAACGTATTCTCTTTTATTTAATTTTTTTCCCGGACAGATTTTATCAGTCCAGAGAGAAGTAAATAAAAAAAGGGGGTATTCTTAAAGGAGAACGGATTAGAAGAGAGAGAACTACTAATTAGTGTTCTGAATAAATCCAGGATTTAATTAGGTGATAAGCAAGTCCTATGGAAAATGTCTATAGAAAATTCGTTCATTAGAATTCATTTTTTTTTTAATTATTCGAGAGGTGTTTACAGCTTCGTTTTCTCTGTTTCTTGGTACTTACGAAGGGAACAAGTGAAAAATGCGCCGAAGTTTCTTCGTCGCAATCGAGTTTTCCGTACAGACGCTACAGCGTATAATCAAGGCCACCGAAAACAGATCTATCTTTCGGTGGTCTCGGTATAATGTTGTATGAGCCGCGGACCATGAAACTTTAACCAAGGCCCGGTGGTGGCCTGTCCTATATCGTTGCCAGAAGCACGATTACGGATAACTTTAACCTTAAATCAAATCAAAACTATTGAGGCTAGAGGACTGCGATTTGGTATGTTTAATGATTGGAGGGTGGATGATCGACATACCAATTTGCAGCCCTCTAGCATCAGTAGTTTTTAAGCTCTGAGAGCGGACAGAAAAAGTGCGGACAGAAAAAGTGCGGACGGACAGACAAAGCCGTCACATTAGTTTCCTTTCACAGAAAACTAAAAATCAGCTCGCTTTATATCTAAGATATTTCGTTTGATCTTATAAAAGGAGTTGATTTCATCCTGTTATTTTCCTCGTGCCGATAGGTAACTAGATAGTAAATATCTGAGCTGTTAGGCGTATAAAAATTCTTTATATTTTTCCTCTTCAGCTGCAAGCAATTTACAGCTCAGCCAATGCACTCAGACTATTTATGCAAGTGACTTTTTCTGTTATATCCTGTTTGGACAATCATCCAGTATATTTATGTTTGCAAACGTACGCGCATCATCCAGTTACGCCTTTGATGTCAGGCGTCGTAACAGGAACAGCAACCTTTAGAAATTACGCAACTTTCAATTGAAAACGAATTGATTCACAAACAAGTTCGCATTACCCAATCATCGTCCGATGCAGATTATGCGGCAAATGGCATTTTGTCATTACGCATTATTTATACGCGATACGCATCAGTGCGCCATACACAAACTGAAAAAAAAATCTAATTATTTCTGGCGCGATAAAATATGGTGATGTTGATATTTAATATATCGTGGTGTGGATTCGCATCTGTTTGTTGAAACGTCCGGCCTAATTTTCTTTTTAACGCCGTGTGTAAAATGTTATGACATAGATTTGACTGAAAGGGTTGGTGACACATCATTTATCAATGAAAACGGTATTGTGGTCTATATAAATATATCAAAAGTCAAAGTGTATTTAGTCCTCTTGGTAAAGATATTGCAAGTGAATCTTTTTCGAGGTAGGGCATTATTCAGTGTTACTGAAACAATATTTTTAAGAAATTAGTATACATTGTAATGTTACCTTTAAAATTTCTTTTTACCACGACTTAATTTATTTAGCATATTTATTCCCTCCCTTTCATTTATTTGTCATCGGCTGATTTACCTTTCATTCCTTTCATTTACTTTTATCTAATATCTTCAGTTGTAAAATATATATTTACGCACTCAAATTAAGATACTTTGTAAGGTTTACCTTAAGATTTGATATGACCGCGACTTAATTTATTTCGCATATTTATTCCCTATTTTTCATTTATCTTTTTTATTGACCCATTTACCTTCCATTTATTTTATTTACTCATATACAATATATTCACTAATATATTCACTAATATATACTCATATCTTGTTGTTTAAGTAATTCCTTCTAAGTCTTCTCCCATCAAATATTCTCGTGGAAGTTACAGCCTTTTTTAACAATTGTTAATCTTGAGAATAACACTCTACATTTCCGATTAATTCCAGTATTTTCTAAGAGAAAAAAAATACTTCTTTCATTTCTGGAAAAATCATTCACTCGGAAAGCACAAAATTAAAAAACGATTCAACATTAGTTTTTGTAATGGGAAAAAGAATTGCTTTGATTATTTTATTATTATTCGGATGATGAACCCTATTCATATGGAGCAAGCCCACCAAAGGGGCCAATGATTTGAAATTCAAGCTTCCAAAGAATGTGGTGCTCATTACGAAGTAAGAGCCCGAACAGAAGTGGTAAATGGATCAGTTAATGGTGTAGTCAGTTTAATATGAGTCTACACTCCAACAAAATCATGCTTAAATGGATTTTTTTTTTTTTTTTTTTTTTTGTAGGTTATCTTTGAAATGTTTACTTTGTTTTTATAGCTTGTGAATGAGTGTCTTTGATGTGTGTGTTATCGAAAATCTCTGCTAATTAGAAAGTGTACCTTAGTTTAACCAGACCACTGAGCTGATTAACAGCTCTCCTAGGGCTGGCCCGAAGGATTAGACTTATTTTACGTGGTTAAGAACCAATTGGTTATTTAGCAACGGGACCTACAGCTTATTGTGGAATACGAACCACATTATAGCGAGAAATGAATTTCTATCACCAGAAATAAATTCCTCTAACTCTTCATCAGCCGGCCAGAGACTCGAACTCGGGCCTGGCGAGTGCCAGTCCGCAGCTCTACCGACTCTCCCAACGAAGAGCTTCTGCTAATTAGAGATAATTATTTTCCATTCCTCGGTGGAATTTTTGACTGACTGATCTTGTACATCAATTTTTTGAAATGCTGATTTCATTTCTTAGCTTGCATATGCGTGTTATCGAAAATCTCTGCTAATTAGAGATAATTATTTTTCATTCCTCGGTGGAATTTTTTGACTAACTGATCTTGTACAGCAATTTTTTTAAATGCTTATTTTATTTTATGGCTTGTATATGAACGCCCTTGATGTGTCCCACTGAAACTTCTGCCACTTAATAATAATCATTTTTCACTCCTCGGTGGAATTTTCTGTGGATAACATTGTCTCAACAATCTTCCGAGTTTACCCCTTGCGTCTTTTATGCCTCTCTGGAAAAGACTGCACCTCATTAAGAGACCAGAAAAAGGGAATCTTCAAAGAACACATTTGACTCTTTTCAAAATTGCACTCGAGAGTTCTACCAGCGTTTTTATGTTAGCTTGAAAGTGGAAGGGAACGCATCTTATCCTTCAGAATTACATCCTTTCACGCTCCTCGTAGGATGTGCCTCGTTAGACTAAATGAATAAAAGCGAAAATCATATCTTTTTTTTTTTTGGTTTGGTTATTTAGATTCTCAGCAGAGAAAATATTGGGCTGCATTTCCATATTAGATTCGATCGTCGTATGCTTTTTAACCATATGCAAAATTCTCTTTGATTTTACATTGTGTATTCAAAGTAAATATTTTCTCCTGAACCGAAAGAGGAATATTTTAAAAATATTCTTTGTTTTAAACTGATTGCTATCAGTGGAAGTCTGTAGCAATGAAATCAAATCGAAATATGGTTGGAACCACTTCCAGGATATATATATATATATATATATATATATATATATATATATATATATATATATATATATATATATATATATATATATACATATATATATATATATATATATATATATATACATATATATGTATATATATATATATATATATATATATATATATATATATATATATATATGTATATGTGTATATATATATACACACACACACACCCTTTTACGCTACACTCTAACAGGATACAAATAATAAAAGCGATCTCTCTCTCTCTCTCTCTCTCTCTCTCTCTCTCTCTCTCTCTCTCTCTCTCTCTCTCTCTCTCTCTCTCTCTGATTTATACTTGAGATTTCTTTATCCTTACCACTCAGACGAGCATATCTGGTATTCACAGGAGAGATGTAATATTTTTCAGGATGCAATAGATGCTCGGGGCTGAGATTGCCTTTACTCTCCCTTAGTAAAAATATATTGATTCCGCCTTTGCTGGGTTTATTTTTCAGATTGCAACTCTTGCTTGCGTATGCATACACAGGCGCGCAAACGCACACACACACACACACACAAACATACATACATACATTATATATATATATATATATATATATATATATATATATATATATATATATATAATATAGTATACATATATAAATATTTAGATATATATATATATATATATATATATATATATATATAATATATATACATATATAAATATTTATATATATATATATATATATATATATATACATATATACATACATATATATATATATATATATATATATATATATATATATATATATATATATATATATATATCCATGGTTCTTCTCTTTAAATATGTGTCAGATCTGCAGGAATTTTTAGTATTCTCCATATTAGTGAAATATATCTATTCTCAGTATGTTGGTAAGGGGAAAATGAAAAATATTGTTACTGTATTTCTCTCTCTCTCTCTCTCTCTCTCTCTCTCTCTCTCTCTCTCTCTCTCTCTCTCTCTCTCTCTCTCTCATACGCATGAATCTGTTTTGCATAAAATATAGAAACAAACTCATATCAGGTATTCACCAGAGAGGTATAATTTTTCAGACGATAACCTACAACACTGTGGTCCGAAAAAAAAGAGTGAGTCTCTCTCTCTCTCTCTCTCTCTCTCTCTCTCTCTCTCTCTCTCTCTCTCTCTCTCTCTCTCTCTCTCTCCTTCGCCCTTACCAAACAGACTGGCGTATCTGGTATTCACAAGAGAGACGTAATATATTACAAGCTGCAATAGGTGCTCGAGGCTAAGATCTCTCTCTCTCTCTCTCTCTCTCTCTCTCTCTCTCTCTCTCTCTCTCTCTCTCTCATAAGCTTCCAGCAGAAGCAGTGGCAGGTATACATTTCAGATTGCAGGAGATCTAATACGCTCTTGGATAAGCAAAAAAAAAAAATAATAATAATAAATAAATAAAAATTTAAAAAAAAACTGTAGTGCATTGGTTACAAACATATGCTCGACGTATATTCCAACAAACGGATATTTCACCAAATGGATATTTGTCGAAAGGATGTTTAGTCACGAAAAGTAAGAAAAGTAAAAAGAGATACTTAGCAATTTGTACGTTATCCTCGTTAAAAAGTAAAAAAAAATAAAATTGATAAATTTAAAACCATTATTTAAAAAAAATATATAGTAGCATGAGTCTTAGAATGAAGAAACAAAGCCACAGTTATGTAATTGTACAAAATATACCTAAAATTAAAGTTAATTTTGAATATATTTGTTCAGTTACATACTGGGGATTTGTTTCTCCAAAAACTTAATTGTTGCGATATGCATGAAATATTTAAACGACGCTTTTCCTTGAATCTTCGATCCCCGGGGCCAGACTGGGCTGTTCTTCATCCCAAAAGCAAACTACTAGCCCAGGGCTTATAAAGACTTTCAGCCACAGAAACGCACCTATGTGACCATAGCCCATTAGCTGTACCTCAGCCTCAGGGCGGCTACTAGCCCAGGGCCTATAAAGACTTTCAGCCACAGAAACGCAACTATGTGACCATAGGCCTTAGCTATACTTCAGCCTAAGGGCAAGGCAACTATTAGCCCAGAGCCTATAAAGACTTTCAGCCACAGAAACCCTCCTATGGAAAGACATGTCAACTTTTTCAGCCTCAGGGCAACTATGGCAAAAGGGCCTATAAAGACTATAAATGACATATAAACGTGAAATGGTTAAGAACAAGCATTTGGACCGGATAATTAGAGGCTCTATGGTTTTAGGGCCTGATTAAACTTTCAGGACAGAAACGCAACTATGTAACCAGGTATTTTTCAATTATGAGCCTGACTGCATAGAAGGGTTCAGAATGGTCGATAAACAAGTCACAGAAATTTAAATGACCAAAGCTACAGCCTAAGGGAACTCATCCTAGAGCCTATAAAGACTTTCAGCCACAGAAACTTATGGAAAGACACAACTTTTGAGGATTATGGTAAAATCACTACAAAAATAAAACTTGAAATACTATCACGTTTTTCACACTGATGATAAACTTAATGGTTTTAGTTCATGATTAAATGGGATAGAAAGCACTGGGACCAGGTATTTTTCATTCAGCCTGACTGCAAACGAAAATGGGTTCAGAATAGGCGATGAAAGGTGCAACAAATGAAAACCACTGAGAACTGCATTCGAAATTAAAACTTATCGCCAAGGTGGATATCAAGATGGAAAAAAAAATGAAATATGAATGGTTAGGTCACAGTAATGATAAATTAATGGACTGGACCATAGAGTTTAGGGGCCAAAGGGACGCTGGGACAATGAGTCATTCATCGCTGGAAACGAAAATGAGAGTGCAGGTCTGAAAAAGGTGCACTGAGGGCAAAACCCCGTGGTTGCAGGGGATAAAACTTAATTGTTAGATGAGTTTTTATTCAAGATGGAAGCAAGATAATATGAATGGAGGTACAACCAAAATTATCAAACCATACTGCACTTGTCCTAGTCAATTAAAAATTTATTGCAAAACGTAATTGCTCATCATTACAAAACTAAAACTTGAAATACACTGAGGCACGTTATCTCAGACTGGTGATAAAACTTAATGGGTACTGAGTTTTTATTCATGTAGCAACAATTCTGCAAGGCCATAACCAATAATTATCAAACCATACTGACTACTTGTCCTGTCAATTAAAAATTTATTGCTGCACGTAATTGCTCATC
>NC_089762.1:43250890-43253390 GCF_040412425.1 Macrobrachium rosenbergii | reverse complement strand
TGTTAATATGCCCAAGAGAAAGTATCGTTGTTGTTTATTGAAGGTATATACGTCCAAATCACGCCTGGTATGTTGGTATTGACAATTAATGGTAATTGCAATCATAATAATGTCTGATTTATGATGGGATTTCCAACATAACAATTCTCTTGAACAGGTATATTCTAAAACATGAAAAGGAATATAATTACAAATTTTCGATAACACTTTTAAAAGATCATAATACTGCAGTATATATCATGTCTACAGTGCAGTGCTAGACAGAACTTTAAAACTACGATGAAAACTTAATTATCATTATAATAAAACTTAATATCAGTAGCATGAATTATTTGTAAAATTGCGGTACTGAGGAAAGACACCTTTTTTTATCTTCATTAGTCAAAATTACTTAAAAATGTCTAAATGATTGTGGACTTGAATGCTATCACGGTTTAGATTTTCACGTGTACAGTCCCCCATCGGTTAGGTCAACTTTATGGGAAATAGGGTAAGAGTGGTTGTTTGCTTGTTTGAGAGAGAGAGAGAGAGAGAGAGAGAGAGAGAGAGAGAGAGAGAGAGAGAGAGAGAGAGAGAGAGATGCAATAGACGCTGAAAGACATATGGCAACCAGGATTGCTCTTTAAGAGAGAGAGAGAGAGAGAGAGAGAGAGAGAGAGAGAGAGAGAGAGAGAAGTCAAGACGCTGAAAGTCATATGGCAACTGAGATTGCTCTTTAAAAGAGAGAGAGAGAGAGAGAGAGAGAGAGAGAGAGAGAGAGAGAGAGAGAGAGAGAAGAGATGTAAAAGACGCTGAAAGACATATTGTAACCGGGATTGCTCTTTAAAAGAGAGAGAGAGAGAGAGAGAGAGAGAGAGAGAGAGAGAGAGAGAGAGAGAGAGAGAGAGAGAATGTAAAAGACGCTGAAAGACATATTGTAACCGGGATTGCTCTTTGAGAGAGAGAGAGAGAGAGAGAGAGAGAGAGAGAGAGAGAGAGAGAGAGAGAGAGAGAGGGAGAGATGAAAAAGACGCTGAAAGACATATGGCAATTGAGATTGCTCTTTAAGAGAGAGAGAGAGAGAGAGAGAGAGAGAGAGAGAGCGAAAAGATAGTATAAAAGTCACTGAAGTCATCTTCTGGCAACAGGGAATGATCTCTCTCTCTCTCTCTCTCTCTCTCTCTCTCTCTCTCTCTCTCTCTCTCTCTGTGGGAATCCAGGAAATTAAGGGAAAAGAATGCCTCTCCTTTCTCACTTTTTTTTTCCTGATTCGCGTTGTCCCAGCATCGAGGAATTTTCTTACTCTTTTGTAACTGAATTATTTATGAGCATTGTTTTTTTTTCGTCATAGGTCATTTGTATACTTTTAGAATTGAGCTAAAAATATGTCTCTATTTCCCGGTAGTTCACAGAGTAATGAAATATATAGTATACGTCCTTGGCTCTACATTTCTTACCTAGAATATCAAGGAGAGAGAGAGAGAGAGAGAGAGAGAGAGAGAGAGAGAGAGAGAGAGAGAGAGAGAGAGAGAGAGAGAGAGAATGCTTTTGAAATAGTTATTTCGGTGCCGTTACAAAAATCGTAACATTAAATAATATTATGTGTTCGTCTCCAGCTGAATTTTATTGCACCATTTTAATTTGTTCTTAGTAGTATTATGCCAAATATAATAATTCATATTTAATATTTAGCAGGCTATGGAGAAATTATCTAAAATAAAGGATCGATTTCCCTCTCTCTTAGGGCGAAGGACTTTTGCCATATGAATGCCTTGAAATTATGAATGTTGCCAATATTAATAATGAAGAAAAAATACAACTATTGGTTTTATCTCTTAAATCCTTTTTTTATATTGTAGGAAAATTGTTTAAATCAGAATGGAATTTTGACTCCCTCATCCTGAAACGCATTTTTTTTTTTTTTTAGTCTTCTGTAAAAGAAAACTATTGAGATGGCTTTGTCCGTCTGTCCGCACTTTTTCTGCCCGCCCTCAGATCTCAAAAACTACTGAGGCTTGATGGCTGCAATTTGGCATGTTGATCATCCACCCTCCAATCATCAAACATGCCAAATTGCAGTCCTCTAGCCTTAGTAGATTTTATTTTATCTAAGATTAAAGTTAGCCTTAATCGTGCGTCTGGCAATGCAATAACACAGGCCACCACGGCTGGCTGAGAGTGTCGAGGGCCGTGGGTGAGAGTTCCATACAGCATTGTACGCGTTTCACTCCATGACGATTAATGATTTCGTCTCCCATGAAGACGGCGTTTAATTATTTTCCTACTTTCGAGTCTTTCTACAATTCTTCTCTTATCTTTTCAGATATGGTTTCAATCAGTGATCAGTCAGTTTTCACAGCCTTTCCTTATACTTTAAGCTACAGAATTCGATTCTTCACTTGAAAAACGTGGTGTCTGATTCAGGATTTTTTCGATTATCTGACGAAGTTCAGTTTTGTAAGAATGGTAATTCTGGATTGCATAATGTTTGCAGTGCTTGGCATTTAAGCTAAAATCCGCC
>NC_089762.1:43240890-43248390 GCF_040412425.1 Macrobrachium rosenbergii | reverse complement strand
CAATTTGGAAATGTTTCTACCATACAGAAATACGATGAATTGAAGAACTGTTGAGAAAAGTTGAATTAATCAGACTGATCTCTTTTGATTAATCTTGCGTAGAAAAACGTACTGAGAGAAGTGAAGTGTGCGTCATTTTATTATTATTATTATTATTATTATTATTATTATTATTATTATTATTATCATTATTATTATTATTATTATTATTATTATTATTATTATTATTGAGAACCTGAACACATCCGCAAGGAACGAAATTAAACCCCATTAATTCGCAGAAGTGAAAGCTCATACAACGTGAAATATAATCTGCTTAAGGTAAGGGCCGCGGCTGAAAGTTTCATGCAGCGTTAAACACTGTACAGAAAACTCGACTGCGCCGAAGAAACTTCGGCGCATTTTCAACTTTTTGGTTTTTTACGCCATGGAAAATATTGACCTTATCTTCATTTTGTTAGCGTTATTCCAATGTAATTACTGAACACTTTGTGCGTGATTTTTTTATTTTATTTATTCATTATCTAAACGGTTTTATAAATGTATTTTGTAACCTTAACTCTTCACGAAGCAAAAGCTATCTATCCTAAAAAGCTAACCATTTAGATATTCTAAACCTTTAGCTATTGTTTAGTAGCTTTTTTAATCATATTATACAATTATTTCATCTACAACAATGACACAGCTTTCTATACGCCCTGTCAAAATCGAAGACACGAATCTTAACTCTTCAAGAAGCAAATCTATTGTAAGAGCTAACCCTTTGGCTATTGTAAACCTTTAACTATTTTTTTATTAGTTTTGTTAATCATATTCCAAGATTATTTCATCTACAACAATGCCACAGCTTTATATACGCCCTGTCAAAGTCGAAAACACGAATCTTAACTCTTCACGAAGTAAATCTACTGTAAGCAGCTATTGTTAAACCTTTTGGCTATTGTAAACCTTTTCAATCATATTCTACAATTATTTCATCTACAACAATGCCACAGCGTTCTATACCCCCTGCCCAAAACAGAGGATGCGAATTTTCCTTCGACAAAGGCTGGAAACTTTCGCAATCTCGGCTCTGATTGACTCTAAGTTACCTGACGTGACAATTAGCGAAGTACGTCGAGCCCGCCCCAATAAGAAAGACAAACGCCGGCAACTCGGACCTGCAGATGTTGTATGCTGGTCCTCATTTCGATGAAGACGATGAGCAAAGTTGACGAGTTTTATGGTGCGTCTGCATCGGCTCCCAATCGCTCGGCTAATGAATCGAAACGTGTGGAAAATGGGAAGATATGAGCTTTCAACTACTTTGCGTTTGCACTCTGAATTGGCTCCTTAATAATGAAAAAAAAATAAGGTTTCGTGTCCGATGTGACAGACAGACAGACTGAGGCTAGAGGGCTGCAATTTGGTATGCTTGATGATTGGAGGGTGGATGATCAACATACCAATTTGCAGGCCTCTAGCCTCAGTCGTTTTTAAGATCTGAGGGCGGACAGAAAAAGTGCAGACAGAAAAAAGTGCGGACAGACAGACAAAGCCGGCACAGTAGTTTTCTTTTCAGAAAACTAAAAAGTTACAATCACATTTAGCAACGCTTTCCGCAATTCCCTATTTTTCATCTTACCTGCAGTGCATAATTTACATAGAAAAGGAAAACTAAAAATTATATCTATAATATACCACGCCAAGTTTCACACACAGATCCCCAAACAATGGTTGCATATATAACAATATTCCCGGGGCATAAAAGTTCTCAAATAGGAGAATTTATTGACAAAAGCGTTCCTAACAAGCCCCATTAGTAGATGCAATGACGCAAGAGCAATCACCGATTCGTGATTTCTGTCGAAGATATCAGACCGAGTTGGTTATTTGGTGGTGATTGGCTGGAAAAATAATATTTGACTGGCTAATTGGGCCTAGGAATTGGCTTTAATGGGCGTTTCGCAATGATGGCCGCGACAAAATACAAAGATATCAATAGATACAATAATAGTTATAACATTTCGTACCCATTCATGTCAAATATGACATTTCAAATATGATATTTCTTATCTAAGATAATTTTCAATTAAAAAAGGGTCCTTTTACTCGATTTTCTTTATTCTCTTTGATACGAGTAATTATATACATATATTATATATACATATATATATGTATGTATGTATATATGTATATATATATATATATATATATATATATATATATATATGTATATATATATATATATATTACATATATACATATATATATATATATATATATATATATATATATATATATATATATATATATATATATATAGCCTATATATTTAAGAAAGTTATTAATTGATACACATCAATAAAGAATTTTCTTAATTTATATATATATATATATATATATATATATATATATATATATATATATATATATATATATATACATATATATATATATATATATATACACACAAAATATTACTCATATCAAGGTAAAAATACCCCTTGAAACTGAAAATTACCTTCGACAACAGATATCATATGAAAAAGATACATATCCTCGCCTTAAAGGGATTAAAACAGTATAAAATAGGACCTATGAATTTGGAAATCATCCCCGACAACAGACGTCACACTCACTTAACCTAATTGCAATCGGCTGCGAAATGGTGCCCACATCAGGAGCATCATCACCCATCCCCAAAAGAGGGCATTCGAGCAGAAGGCAAAAAAAAAAATAAAAAAACCTAGCGAATTATGTCCGCTACCTTACGAGATCGCTTTTGTATATCTGGCGGCTTCTCGCAACTCATTGAGGCTGAAGATGCCATAAATGATAAGTATGAGTTTCGGCTTAAAGACACCACCGCTGCTGGCTCCGCTCCCCCCACCGCCCGCCCCCTTAAACTGGGGTACCTCAAGGTAATGGCTGCAATGTTAGGATGATTGCGAGTGCAGGGTTGAGCTACGAAATCCTGCAATATATATATATATATATATATATATATATATATATATATATATATATATATATATATATATATATATATATATATATATATATATAAATTTTTTTTTTTTATTTTTTTGTGTGGATACGAGGAATGCAATATAAGGTGTCCTTCGCAGCTATTGTTTTTTTTTTTATTATTATTTCCTCGTCTTGCGTCTTGCACTTAACTTATCCCTAATATTAGTTCCATGCAAATAAGCATTTTAAATCATGTACAGTACAGTGTGAATATATAATAGTTAACGCCTTAATATGTCATCATTCTATCACCTGGATTCCTCTATATTTTATCTCAGCAGCTTCAAATATCTCTCTCTCATGTCCATAATTATCCACAATGATTCCGTAAAGGAGAATTGGCTCAACACTTCCCTCATACATTCCATTTTTCCCATAAACACTGCTAACTCGGCTACCTTCCTTGATTCCCATTTTCTGTGAATCACTTCTTCTCCCATCTTACCACTATCAATTACAACCAATTCTATTCTTTCGTCAATAATCTTAAAATTTATCTCTTCATTTTCTTAGCCTCCTATTGTCCTTATAACTTGCTTTTTCTCACATTTATCGTCACCTTTTTTCATCCTTGCAATTTCTCTTTATAATTTCACAATTGTTATTTATTGTTCAGAAGTTCAAGCAAAGATGCAGTGCATTACTACCCTAATACTATTCTTCTTGCATTTTAATACTTTTTTATGTATTGATCTATTTATTATTTTTTTTTTGATAAGTGAGATCCCTTCTTTCTGTATTTCATTTTACTTCCTCTTGATTCTTCCTAATGTACACCATATTCTTTGGAAGCTTGAATTTCAAGTCAATGGCACCCGTGGGCTTGTTCCATATAATGGTTTCATCTACTGACTAATAATAATAATAATAATAATAATAATAATAATAATAATAATAATAATAATAATAATAATAATAATAATAATATAAAATACTTATCAACGATAGAATGACCGCTATACTTGATGGGAAATCACCTTTATAGTGAATTGTAAGATACTGTTAAGGAATTTAGAATTTTGATAGAATTGAGCATCTTGCAGAGATTAAAAAGTGAAACGGCTCGATTATAAGCGAGTTCAGAAGAGCGAATTCAAATGTCACACTAAAAAAAAAAAAAAAAAAAACTCCGAAAGTTATGATAACGATTTTTACATTATTTTGTGTGCGATTCATTTATCCATTTTCATTTCAAGCTATAAAGTTACGGTGAATTTTGCAAACTTTGCGTGTTATTGATTTATTTATTTTAGAGAATATAATAGAAACGTCATAAGACAGAGAGAAAAAAAAAAAGAAAAGAATTCCCCCAAAGGTTCCTCCATCTTAACCCCTATTCCCTTTACGCAACATGTCTATTATCTGCTGCTTACTCTCCTTCTTTTGTATTCATGAACATTGCATCAGTAATGGCTCACTCTGGGTCCAATCGGTGCCGAGTGGGTGCTGCTTTTCGGAAGGAAGGAGGAAGAAGGAAGGAAGGAGGAGGAGGAGGAGGAGGAGGAGGAGGAAGGGGAAGGAGGAGGAGGAGGAAAAGTGAGGAGAAGGAGGAGGAGTAGGAGGGTGAGGGGGGGGAGGAGGGGAGGAAGAAGGGGAGGAGAAGGAAGAGAGGAGAAGGAGGAAGGAGGAGGATGGGGAGGAGGAATACGAGGGTGAGGAAGGGGAAGGAGGAAGAGGAAGGAAAAGGAGGAGGAGGAGGAGGAGGAGGAGGAGGAGGAAGAGGAGGAGGAGGAGGAGGAGGGGAGGAGGAAGAGGGGAAGAGGGGGGAGGAGGAAGTGGGGAAGAGGGGGAGGAGGAAGTGGGGAAGAGGGGAAGGAGTAGGAGGGGGAGGGGGAAGAGGGGAAGAAGTAGGAGGGGAGGAGGGGAAGAGGGGAAGGAGTAGGACGGGAGGAGGGGAGAAGGGGAAGGAGTAGGAGGATGAGGATGAGGAGGGGGGGAGGAGGAGGAAGAGGAGCTGTTGCATGTCCTCGAGATTTCAAAAGAAACTCTCACAATCGTGTCAATGTTAGTCTGAGGCGGAGGAACTGGGGGAGGAGGAAGAGAAGGGAAAGGAGGATGAGGAGGAGGAGGAGGAGGAGGAGAAGACGAAGGAAGAGGAGGAGGCTGCCGCTGGCTCCTTTTATTCGGCGTCTTCGAGAAATGCTTCGCTCATCGGCGTCTTCTATTTTTCCTTTCGTCGCTTTTGTCGCTTTCTCCTCTGGCTGGGTTCTTCTTTGCCGGTCCAAAATGTTGCCAAAGGTGTACTGTCAATATCTGTTCTTTTATTTCTCTCCTTTAAAAATATATATATATATATATATATATATATATATATATATATATATATATATATATATATATATATATATATATATATATATTGTATATTATATATAAATATATACAGTATATATATATATATATATATATATATATATATATATATATATATATATATATATATATATATATATATATATACATATATATATATATATATATATATATATATATATATATATATATATATATATATATATAATATATATATATATATATATATACATATATATTTATATATATATATATGCGATCTCCCAGGCTTGAAACTTCAAGAAACTATTTGTAGGACAGGGATTATAAGAATTCACTCAGCAAATTATTTCACTCCAACAAACTTCTGATCCGGGAAAGAACAAAATTCAGTACGATAAAAAAAAAGAAAATAACGGAATAAACCAAAAGAAAACAAAAGCGAAAGTCGAATAACCTTGAAAGTGCTGGAAACATTCCTCCTGCAGTATTTGCGCTCGAAGTTAAAGAGCTTCTTTAGCGTGACAAACATAATTTGTCACTCGTCGCCTGAGTTGCTAAACATCCCGGACTCGGGTCTCCAGACCGAATCCTGTCCTCGGTCGCTCTGTTTGTCAATTTCATTTCTCAGGTCGAGGCTCGTTTGGTTTTAATCTCATCTGCCTTTGTTAATCTATCTTCCGTTCTTCATGTATTTTTTTAGGAACTTACTGTAACTGGAATTGGAATATAAAATTTAGGCCAATGGCCAAGAGCTTGGACCTACGAGGTCATTCAGCGCTGAAAATAGTGTTAAAATAGTTGTAAAGGAGAGGGTGGAAAGTAAGGTGAAAGAAAGAGAATGCGAACGGAGGTATAGTAAAACGAATGAAAGGGGTTGCAGTTAGTGGCCGAAGGGACACTGGAAAGAACCTGAAGTAATGCCTACAGTGCACCACGTGAGGTACACTGACGGCACTACCCCCTACGGTGGTTAGGTACTTCTTGACTTTCCACAGCATTCAAGGACATTATCCTTTTATATATCTATGTTCTAGCTGAGTGGTACGAAACATGTCTTCGCTACTGTAGCTTTGGTTAAACCAGATTTCAACCATATGCAATAAGACCTCGAAGGGTGTGCGAATGTAATTCGTATGGAGGAGAGAGCGAGTAGCTTTGGCGGAGGTTTGCGATCTGCGGACGCACTGGTTTTATCTGTCAAAGCTTCAGTTCAAGACTAAACAAGTAGAAAATGCGCCGAAGTTTCTTCGGCGCAATCGAGTTTTCTGTACATCTGCTACAGCGTATAATCAAGGCCACCGAAAATAGACATATCTTGAGGTGGTCTCGGTATAATGCCGTATAAGCCGCGGCCCATGAAACTTTAACCAAAGCCCGGTGGTGGCCAATCCTACATCGCTGCCAGAAGCACGATAATGGCTAACTTTAACCTTAAATAAAATCAAAACTACGGAGGCTAGATCGCTGCAATCTGGTATGTTTAATGATTGGAGGGTGGATGATCAACATACCAATTTGCAGCCCTCTAGCCTCAGTAGTTTCTAAGATCTGAGGACGGACAGAAAAAGTGCGGACGGACAGACAAAGCCGGCACAATAATTATCTTTTACAGAAAGCTAAAACTTTAGTGACGTTAAATAACTAAGCTTCTAGTTCAGCTTTTATATAAACAGACATAATTTGTCACGCAATCAAGATATGTCGTGAAATTTGTTTCGAGGGGTCAAGAAATCATATTCCCTCCCTTTATTAATCATGAATTAATTTCATAAGTACAACCTCCTAAGGGTTGTAATAAAATTAATATCCGTGGAAGGGGGACTTAATTGCAAGTGATTTTGAACCTGCATTCAAGTAAGCGAACGCACTTATCGGCACTCGTGCTCCTCTGCTATAAGTTATTTCTTCCATAATTCAGACGGCTTCATTAAATTAAGATTTCCAGGACTCGATTATTGTTAAATTGAACTCAGACTCAAGTTGCAACGCCCGAGCATGCGCAAAGGAAATCTTTAAACAGATTTAGTGTAAATAGTCCTTGTCCAGAGCCCAAGATGGTTCTCTCATTTTTAGTGAAGAATTTTGAGGGAGTTTTTTTTCACATAAAAGATGTGGGGGAAGACTATGCATAGATCTAAATAACAGTATTTTGAAATTAATAATATAGGGACTCTTACGATGTTAATTTTGATT
>NC_089762.1:43235890-43238390 GCF_040412425.1 Macrobrachium rosenbergii | reverse complement strand
TAGAGAGAGAGAGAGAGAGAGAGAGAGAGAGAGAGAGAGAGAGAGAGATTTTATATTTTGTATGATGTATATTTTTCACTAGTAATTTCAGAGTTATCTGCTAGTCTATGTTCCTTTTCTGTTTATAGCTTTTCTGTCAGTAACTGAGAGAGAGAGAGAGAGAGAGAGAGAGAGAGAGAGAGAGAGAGAGAGAGAGAGAGAGAGAGAGAGAGACTTTCAAGTCACAAATTTCTTCAGAGAGACAGTTAAAACGAACATGATTCTCGAAACGTTATAACAGCAAAAACTGTCTCAAGAAATGTGTGTGAAGGTTTATTTTTAGCATTCTGTGCATTTACTTCGTTTTCGTTTCTTTTATTTTAAAAACTCTCAAATTTATTTACATTTTGACCTTGAAAATGACTCAATACTCAGGTAATATTCAAGATAACTGCAACGATTTCCTTTACGATTTTATTTAATATACAAATAACAGAATCAATGTATGTAGGGAAAAAACATAGTTAGACCTCTATGAGCCACATCCAAAACAAGGTATAAAAGGAATTTTGCATCTAAAGAGCTTTATAACCAATAAAAAAAATATAAATATTCCAGCCTGGCAAACTGAAGGATAATCCACAGCAAATATTCATGTCGAAAGCCTCAGTAATCCGACCTAATCCAGTGGCCTCACATGTACTTTATATATATATATATATATATATATATATATATATATATATATATATATATATATATAAATATGTTTTATATATCTATTTCTTTATATATATTTATATTAATCCAATATTCTTATATATATATATATATCAATCTAAATACTGTTTTTGTATCTGTTTCTTTAGAAGAGTTTATATTAAGTTCCAATATTCTTGCGTAAGATTATGATCAATCTAAAGAGGCTAACGAACAATAATTATTAATTATCACATCGTAAGGTGCAAATATACATTGGATCATGTCTTACATCCTTTTAAAAATAACTTTAAGAGTTCGTACATTTTATATGTATCTAAATTTAAGAATTATCGTACATCTTTATATGTATTTAACTTTAAGAACTATTGTACATCTTTATATGTATTTAACTTTAAGAATTATCGCACATCTTTATATATATTTAACTTTAAGAATTATTGTACATCTTTATATGAATTTAACTTTAAGAATCATCGTACATCTTGATATGTATTTAACTTTAAGAACTACCGTACATCTTTATATTTATTTAACTTTAAGATTTATCGTACGTCTTTATATGTATTTAACTTTAAGAATTATCTTACAACTTTATATGTATTTAACTTTAAGAATGATCGTACATCTTTATATGTATTTATCTTTATGAATTATCGTGCATCTTGAAACGTATTTAACTTTAAGAATTATCGTTCATCTTTATATGTATTTATCTTTAGGAATTATTCAGCATCTTGATATGTATTTAACTTTAAGAATGATCGTACATCTTTATATGTATTTATCTTTAGGAATTATTGTGCATCTTAAGAATTAGCGTAAATTATCACTCGGCAAAATTATTTTAAAATATCTTGATGGGCTGGATACGTAGGTGGTAAATCCCAGCAGCTTTAAAAACCTGAAGCTTATACGTCGCCTCCACAAAAGTCTTTTTTTTTTTATTATTTTTTAAGGAAACTCAATAAAGAGAAAAAGGAAGGTTGAATAACTAGGACAAGAAAGGGTTAGAATATTTTTAACTTTATCTGTTTTTCTTGTGGCTAAGTGCAGTAAAGGTCAGGGAACGTGGGAGAATACAGTCTCAGTTAACTAAAGTTTTTAATACAGTTTTCAAAACACTAGCAGGCTAGTTGCTTAATTTTTTGTTTTCTGTAAAAGAAAACTATTGCGCTGGCTTTGTCTGTCCGTCCGTTCTTTATTCTGTCCGCACTTTTTCTGTCCGCCCTCAGATCTTAAAAACTACTGAGGCTAGACGGCGGCAAAATGGTATGTTGATTATCCACCCCCAGTCATCAAGCATACCAAATTGCAGCTCTCTAGCCTCAGCAGTTTTTATTTGATTTAAGGTTAAAGTTAGCCATAATCGTGCATCTGGCAACGATATAGGACTGGCCACCACCGGCCCATGGTCAAAGTTTCATGGGCCGCGGCTAATACAGCATTATACCGAGACCACCGAAAGATAGATCTGTTTCCGGTGGCCTCAATTATACGCTGTACAGAAAACTCGATTGCGTCGAAGAAACTTCGGCGCATTTTTTACTTGTTAGATATGTTTTTAAATCTTTTGATGTTTTTACCAGTCTTTGAGTTTAGATTTGTACCTACTTTTTGAAGGAATATTAATAAAAAAAAAAAGGAAAATAGACTACAAAATATTGCCTTATTTCGTGAAAATTTTACATCATAGACAAATTCTCTCTCTCTCTCTTGCTCTCACGGAGTACAAAAAAAAGCTGAAATTAGTGAAAACTCTATATCATAAACGATATAATCTCTCTCTCTCATCTCTCTC
>NC_089762.1:43210890-43230890 GCF_040412425.1 Macrobrachium rosenbergii | reverse complement strand
TGACGGTCCTTTTATCCAGGTATTACTGGTGACTGTCTTTATCCAGGTATTAACGGTGCTGTCTGTCCCTTTTATCCAGGTATTGCTGTGGCGACTGTCCAATTTATCCAGGTATTTATCCTTTTAAGAGCTTTAAAGATACAGCCAAATTCATAAGTTCCATCTCAAGAAATCGGGGATAATTTCAGAGGAAAGTCTCCTTTTGGCGGAATGAGTCACATTTTTGCTTACATCAGTGGAAGATTAAGGTCATAAAGGAAAATCATTAGTATACTGACTCTTTCCTCACGCTAATTCAAATTGAGCTGCATCTGAGGTCTATCTGTGCATCTCAGTAAAGGTGGACTGGAAGTCATCATATCCCTCTTCCAGTGCTGAATCATGAATAAACCTCCTGTGCAGAACGCCTCAGCTTCACGCTCTTACACTGTATGCTTACCAGCAGTGCGTCAAACCGTTCACTCATACTGGACCAATCACTGCGATCTTGCAGAAACACTCGCTAGCTCAATCTTAAGGCCTCTCCTTTCCGATGCTTAAAATTATCTATCTTTCCCTTTCCAGGTCTGCTTCTTACCCTTCCTCCCAACATTTTTTCGAAGTGTATACTATTTTGAGCAATCTGTCATTTCCCATTCTTCGTTCTTTCCACATGACTGCACCAACTCAGAACACTCTGATCTATCTACAGTAGTCTTCCACGCTAACTCTTGTGCCACTGATAATATTTGCAAATTTCACACGCATTATTTTTTTCTTAAAACGAAGATTAAAACACACTCATACATTATATATATACTGCATATATATGTATATTATGTATATATATATATGTATATGTATATGTAAATGTGTGTGTGTGTGCGCGCACGAGTGCTAGGCCAGGGACGTACGCAGTATAAACAAAGCGACGAACGAAGCCCGCTCACTCGCCATCTTCCTAACATCTTCGCAATTAGCAGATACACGCGAACGTACCTCACAAACACGACACGGATATCTACCCAGACTTCGTTTATGCGCCTCGGTTTCCAAACACCGCTGCTGCTGCTGCCTGCTTCTGCGAGATCGTCCTGGGGGCAATAACAGATCGTCGCTAACGACTCGGGTAAAATGGAAGGGAATGGGAGAACGATCAAAGCAAGGCCAATCATTGATGCTGCTTCGTTAGCGCTGCAATTAATGACGTCCGGAGGAGTGACTGGGACGCAAGCAACACTCCTGGGGGGAAAATTTGTGATGGCTGGGTAGTTTAAGCGGGATGGAGACAGAGAGACATGCGAAAACAGTGGGAGAATGACTCATTTAAACAGGGACTGAAGACACGGACAGACAAGCAAATGGTGAATGACTTTAAATAAAGACTGAAGACTGACGGACTGACGGAAACACTGGGAGAATGACTCATTTAAACAAAGACTGATTGACAGACAGACAGAGAAAGGAAGAATGACTCATTGGTTTTCATTTAAACAGACTGATTGACAGACTGAAGGCAGACAGACAGACAAACGTAGAATGACTCATTTAAATTTAGCCTGATTGACAGACAGACAGTCTGATAGTCTGAGGAACAGGGAATGACTCAGTGGTTTTCAGTCAAACAAAGTCTGATTGACAGACAGAGAGACAGACAGACAAACGGAGAATGACGCAGTGGCTTTCATTCAAACAGACCGATTGACAGACAGACAATCGGACGATGACTCATTTAAACATAGCCTGACTGACTGACAGACAGACAGACAGTCAAGTAGACTGAGGAACGGAGAATGACTCAGTGGTTTTCATTCAAACAAAGTCTGACTGACACACACATAGAGTCAGACAGACAAATGGAGAATGATTCAGTGGCTTTCATTCAAATAGACGGACACAGAGACAAACGTAAAATGAATCAGTAGCTTTCATTCAAACGCAGACTGAAGACAGAGAGACTGACAGACAGACAGACAAAGGGACAATGACTCAGTGGTTTTCATTCAAGCCGAGACTGATCGACAGACAGACAAAGAGACGAACGCGGAGAATGACTCAGTGACTTTCATTTTGCATTAAATCGTGTTTCTTTTCTCAAATCTGAGCCTCCACATGCAAGTCTGTTTATCATGAATCACAGCTTTTCAACAGCAAGCATGAATAAATCACTGAACATAATGCTCAGACTGTCAAACTATGTTCCGGGAACTGTTAACCAGATTCTGAATAGCATAGCTAGTTACGGGAAAATGTTTGGTTTCAGAATCAAATCCAGTTACGTAATATCTGTAGCATCATTTTCTAGGATGAAAACTTTATGATAATGTATTTCTAAGGAAAGGTTTCATCGTAAGGCTAGCACCTATTTATCAGTACAACCAACACCTTTCTTGTTTATTTTCCTTTGCTATTTTCATACGCTGAAGCTACTAAACACTTCAGCACAGAAAAAAGCTTTTGTCAAAGAAATCACGGAACAAACTCCCACTCAACACAGTAGTGTAAACAGATTCAAGGCTTTTGTCCAACTGATTCATATCTTTCATTACTGCAATCATGATTCTCATTTGGTTCTCCATCATCATCATCTCATTTTCATCTATTCAATCCGCCTCTTATTCATCAAGCTTTCACTAACCTTTCATTTTCTCTCTATTGATCCTTCCTTCAAGCTATCCTCTGTTGCTATGACGATCTTTTTTTTTTTTTTTTTTTTTAGCTCCGACTGAGAGCTTATCAAGATGCAGGGTGGGATGGTGTCTGTCCCCCATATGCAGTTCGCCTCTGGCGTTATTTGAAGCTTATCCCTTTTTCGAAAGCGCTGAATCGAGGCAGTCATTGCCAATTCTTTCTTCCGAATGGGACCTGAAATTTCTTTTCTGTTGTAAGATTTATTCTTTTTATTTTTTTTTTATTTTTTTTTTTGCTGTGTCGAGATTTTCAGAAGGCTCCAAATTCTTAAAGTGTTCTGTTCATCCTTGTTTTCTATTATACGATTTTTCGTTTTATTATTATTTTTATTTTTTATTTATTTATTTATTTATTTATTTATTTATTTACTGCTCTCTTGGGACTTTCAGGAATAGTTCATTTTTGCAGCCTTCCATTCACCATTTTTCCACAGTTCGCCTTTTACCAAAAGTAAAAGATACTTCAGTATTAAAAAGTCACGGTAAGTTGAAAATCAGGCTGTGGTTTATTATTCTCTTAGCAAACCACAAGAAAACAATTCTTGCAGTAAATGAAAGTACCTACATTACTATCTAAAACCCTAAAATTTTGAACATTTCTTAATATGAAACATCAAGTTTTATATTTCACTAATCATTTTCTAGACAGTGTAAAAAATTTCAGAAAACATTTTCTGGAAGACGTTACTGAAAAAAAGGTCTTGGATAATCTGCAGTTCTACAAAAATTCAATCCATTTTTAGTAGGAGATACTTTTCCATATGATCATCGCATCGCTCATTTTTCTAGACAGTATAAAAATAGCTATAGAAAATCTTTGATAATCTTCAATTCCACCAAAATTCATCATTTTCATATGACACTCTGTTCATTACTCTCGTCAGCCAATCAGAAACAAAGTATCTACACGTTAAATGTTAAAACCAGTGTTAATAGTCAATCGGAAACAAAGTATCTACCTATCAAGTGCTAACAGTCAATCAAAACCAAAGCATCTACCTGCCAAGTGCTAACAGTCAATCAAAAACAAAGTGTCTACCTGTCAAGTGCTAACAGTCAATCAAAAACAAAGTATCTACCTGTCAAGTGCTAACAGTCAATCAAAAACAAAGTATCTACCTGTCAAGTGCTAACAGTCGGCCAAAAACAAAGTATATACCTGTCAAGTGCTAACAGTCAATCAAAAACAAAGTATCTACCTGTCAAATGCTAACAGTCAATCAAAAGCAAAGTATCTACCTGTCAAATGTTAGAACCAGTGCTACCAGTCAATCAAAAACAAAGCATCTACCTGTCAAGTGCTAACAGTCAATCAAAAGCAAAGTATCTACCTGTCAAGTGTTAGAACCAGTGCTACCAGTCAATCAAAAACAAAGCATCTACCTGTCAAGTGCTAACAGTCAACCAAAAACAAAGTATCTACCTGTTAAGTGTTAAAACCAGTGCTACCAGTCAATCAAAAACAAAGTATCTACCTGTCGAGTGCTAACAGTCAATCAAAAACAACGCATCTACCTGTCAAGTGCTAACAGTCAATCAAAAGCAAAGTATCTACCTGTCAAGTGCTAACATTCAATCAAAAACAGTGTCTACGTCTCAGGTGTCAATATCCTCCGAACTTCAAATCCTGCGCTGTACCTCGCTCGGCTCATCGCTCCCAGCAAACTGTCTCATCAGGCGCAGACGAATGAGTTAAGCCAACAAGTCCCTTCCGGGCTGTCAAGCCTTTCCTTGCTTGCTTGCTTGCTGCTGTGACTCACTTCGTGCGCGAGGTGAGTCAGTGAGTTAGAGGTAAGTGAGTCAGCTGCTATCCAGAGAGTGAATAATTCGTACCTGTCTATATATATTGGATACTGAAATCAAGTTTTAGGCTTCAATGGAGAGATTAGCGAAGCAAGCATTGAATATATTTCCACACTGTATTTTGGTAAATTGTTTTGTTGTGGATTCCTGTGATATTTCCAAGAGCGGTTTATGTAATTATTTCTTCATATTTACATAACATCTTACAACAGCAAATAGTTTAGATGAATTAGAACATTTTTTGCATAGAAGTTTACCAGAGGATATTAATACTTTTTATTACTACTTAGAAACGATTAGAAATAAATGCACCAGGAGCTCTACAATGCGAAGTTGTTTTTCAAATTGTATTAAACCACGGAATTATTTCAAAGAATTAATTTTTATTTTTCTGTAAGAAAAACTATTGTGCCGGCTTTGTCTGTCCGTCCGCACTTTATTCTGTCTGCACTTTTTTTGTCCGCCCTCAGATCTTAAAAACTACCGAGACTAGAGGGCTGCAAATTGGTATGTTGATCATCCACCCTCCAATCATCAAACATACCAAATTGTAGCCCTCTAGCCTCAGTAGTTTTGATTTTATTGAAGGTTAAAGTTAGTCATAATAATGTTTCTGGATAGGCCACCACCGGCCCGTGGTTAAAGTTCCCGGGCCGCGGCTTATACAGTAATATACCGAGACAACCGAAAGATAAGTCTATTTTCGGTGGCCTTGATTATACGCTCTAGCGGCTGTACAGAAAACTCGACTGCGCCTAAGAAACTTCGGCGCATTTTTTACTTGTTTCTTCTTTTGACGAAGAAGAATTAATTTGGAGATAAGGAAAGCTTAATCAATTTACTTCGAATCGCAAGAATTCCCATCAATTTTGGATTGCATTATGCATACGATGAAACATAATACATGCCAAATTTCAGCTTATTTTTTATTCCTATCTCCGAAATAAAATTAATGACAAATAATACTGATGTTCTTATGATATAAAAAATTTCGTCCTTTGAAAAATCAAGGCAAGAAACAACTATGCACTAAATATAATTCGTTTCTTCTCGGCATTAGACGAAATAAAAGAAATAAAACATTTTTTCTAATCCCACGAGTTTCCCGTTACCTCCATTTCTTGAGCAAAAGAATAAATATAAATAATAACAAACTTCTACATAAAAAATATGGTGCATCCCTTTAAGGCTATTTACCACCCTTCTTCCCTCGTTTATGTTTACCTTTTTTATATATAAGAAAATTCCTGTCTCTAACGCTTCCTCGCAATCATCCGCCTAGTCTATAAATCTACCGAATAGTCTAACCGCGTGAAAAAGGGCCCTAACTCTCTCTCTCTCTCTCTCTCTCTCTCTCTCTCTCTCTCTCTCTCTCTCTCTCTCTCTCTCTCTCCTACTTTATGGATCCTCGAATCCCCAGAAAATTGCATAGTTTAGTGATGCTCACACCCGAAAAAGTCCCATTAAATACACAGCACCCTTTCTCCGTCTTCATTTTAGGGTTCAGAAATATGGAGGCGGTGAACACCTTTTTTTCTCTCTCTCTTTCTTCCAGGGAGTGTCTCATTATACTGTTGATGGATATAAATATATTATACTGTTGATGAGTTGGTAGATAATATATATATATATATATATATATATATATATATATATATATATATATATATATATATATATGTATATATACAATACATATATATATATATATATATATTTATATATATATATATATATATATATATATATATATATATATATTATATATGCATTAAATAATATGTGTGTATATATATATTTATATATATATATATATATATATATATATACATTAAATCCAGACAATAACTCCAGTTAAGGCCACAGGAAAAATAAATGAAAGAGTTTCCAAGCTCATTCGTGTCATTTCAATACGTTTTTAAGAAACAATGAATACATACATACAAATATACATAATCACCAAGTTATTTAATAACATTCCTTACGAAGATTTGACACAGAATATCGAAAATTACAAAGCATGATTCGAAACCAGACGGCCATCTCCTAACACCCTGGACATCCGCTCAATGTTCGGAGGACACAAGCTGGGATCTGATTAAATGAGCTAATTATGGCTCTAGTTACAGAGGGCGAATATTGAGAGGGTGTTTGTAGGCTTAAATGGGAAGGTGATTTTGAGGGACACTACGAATGAAGGAACTGGATAAAAATATATATAAAAAAATTAAAACATGCTTTTATCAAAATGCACTAAAAAGTAAAAAATAATTTTTATACAAATCCTGAGATACTGGGAGAGGTCACTGTAGGGTCACTAGAGGTCATTGCTGACCTACTGATCATGTAAAGTTGTGTTGTCATTGGGATTGTGTAACCATGCAAAATTTCAAGTCCATCGGGCGGAGGGAACAGGTCTAAAATTGAGTTACAAGATTTGACCCAAACAGACAGACAGACAGACAGAAAGACAAATGCAGAAGTCATGTTAAATAAAAACCATGTAAAAACAAACTGAACTAATATAAATAAACTGATAGGCCTTTAAGAGAGGATGAATTTTGAAAGAGCTGAGATGGCTAGAGTTGTGAAGATACAAGTAATGGTAGATATTGATTTCTGAAGTGAAAGAAGTTATAAAGATCCCAGTAACTATAATTATTGATTTCTGAACTCGAAATGGATGCTTATCATTTTCTTAATGCAAATGACTTTGTCTCTCTCTCTCTCTCTCTCTCTCTCTCTCTCTCTCTCTCTCTCTCTCTCTATATATATATATATATATATATATATATATATATATATATATATATATACATATATATATATATATATATATATATATATATATATATATATATATATATATATATATGTATGTACATATATACATACTATATATATATATATATATATATATATATATAATATATATATATATATATATATATATATATATATATATATATATATATATATATATATATATATATATATATAGAGAGAGAGAGAGAGAGATAAGATATATACAGAGAGAGAGAGAGAGAGAGAGAGAGAGAGAGAGAGAGAGAGCGATACCTACGTACCCACATCATAAAAAGAGACTATTAACATCACATAACAGCAAGAATGGTACGTTATCGAGAGTACACCCATTTCTTAAAAAAAAAAATCATAAATACAAAATCAACGTTTGTATCTCCTCAAAATAAGACAAAAAAAAAAAACTTCCTCAACTTCCTCTCCAAACTTCACCTGGGTTAAAGGAAGACGCAATCAAGACGGAATGGCAAAATTCCTCTTCATTTGCACTTTCTCCAGAACCCGGATCTAAGGCTAAAACGATTAAGGGCCATTAAAACTTCCCAATGATACCGGCCAGGTAATTCTTACCTGCGCGAGGCAGGAGGGGGTGTTGGGGGTGGGGGTGGTGAAGGGGGTGCGTTCTTTCTTACCTGCCTGTTCGTCCTTGTCCTTTGACTTCCGGGAGAGGGGAGGAAAAACTTTTGGGGTTTTATTGATAACGTCATTACGGACCTTGTAAGAGTTTTAATAATTTTGTTACACAGAACCCCTTGGCTGGATATGCAAGTTTTTTTTCGTTTCTTGTGTTTTGTTGTTTTTTTCGGGGTGGTTGGGGATATGGGGTGGGGAAGGGAGGAGGGGAGGAGAAGGTAGGGAGAGAGGGGATTTTCTAGCAGGCAAGTTTTAATGAATCTAATGCATTATTCATGGGGTTTCTGATATCAGATTTTGGGTATTGCAATTTATCCTGTATATATATATGTATATGTATATATATATATATATATATATATATATATATATATATATATATATATATATATATATATATATATGTATATATATCTATATACATAGTGTATGTGCATACATGTCTGTGTATAGATATGTGCGAGCATTAAATTGTCTGTATTCATATATGTTAATGCAATTTCTTTAATTCCTTTCTAAGATCGAATACATTATTATTTAAATAAACATGATGAGGACTTTAGATTTGATTATTTGAATTATTTGAATTATTTTCTTTAGTTTATACATATTTATATATATGTGTGTGTGTGTGTCGTGTATGTATATGTATATGTGTGTCTGTGTGTGTTTGAGAGAGACTGAGTTTGTGTCCCTGACAAAAACATACTTCAAAACTCGTCCGACCAATTCTCGTACAGTACTTTTACCGAAGTTTCTTGATCTCTCTCTCTCTCTCTCTCTCTCTCTCTCTCTCTCTCTCTCTCTCTCTCTCTCTCTCAGCCATGAGAATTTCTAATTACAACTAACCCGAATTCAATACGGGATACAGGTTCTGTCTGTCACATCCAGTGTAGTTACAAAGGAAAAATTATTTGTCAGGAAAAAGAGAGATTGCCTTTGAATTTTTACTAAATGGTACGTCCTGTTACAGTCAGGAAGGAAATCGAGACTTCATAATTTTCTATTAGCGTTTTTGTGCATTCTTATTTTCAAAGTTTAAGGGATAACTGAATACCCTGCGTGATAAGAGCTCTAGTAATTGTGTATGAATTCGCCAGATATGTGGACTTACGAGCGATAAAATTCTCGTACTACTCTGCTGGTGTAGTGGTTAGTGTCGTGTCATACCACTCAGATGTCGCGGGTTCGCGTCTCCACCAGGGCGATGAAAAATCACTGGCTCTGTATCATGATCAGCCACTGCTGCAGTGTAGGGTCTGCGGTGGGAGGTTGAAACCAACATTCTTTGGAAGCTTGAACTTCAAGTCAATGGCTCCTTTGGTGTGCTTGTTCCATGTGAATAGGTTTCATCTACTGATAATAATAATAATAATAATAATAATAATAATAATAATAATAATAATAATAACTCTAACTGCGGGTGTCAGAATTTCTTCATTTGAATGTTTTAGGCTTTGAAGTGACAAGCGTATCCAAATCGGGAAGTTTCCAGATCATTGCGATTATTACAATTACATATGTTTCTGGTAAAGACTATGTAATATATATATATATATATATATATATATATATATATATATATATATATATATTAATATATATCTATATACATACAGTATGTATACATATACACACATTACATACATAATGAGAGAGACAGACAGACAGACAGACAGAGAAAGCAAAAGTGAATTACCATTATAACACATGAGAATAATAAAACCCCCCCCCAAAAAAAAATCTGCGTTAAACGGTGGTCGAATATTTATGCAAATGAAAGGAAAGGGTAGTGAAAATATGTCGGAGGGTCCGCTCCTGCTTTTGCAATTTTCAAAGAGCTTTTCTAATTAGTAAGTCTCTTCAAAAAAAAAAAAAAAAAAAAAAAAAAAAAACTTGAAGGGAGGGACTGAAGAGATCTCCTTGCTGGAAGGCAAATCAAGGTAACCAGCTGCATCTCGCAAGTAATGAATCATTTGTGATGTTAATTGACAGATATTCTTTTTCATTTTTTCAAGAATAATCGGAGATTATTATACGCAGTTATATGACGTTGCACTTTCTAATAATATTGCAATACTTGATTTATATATATATATATATATATATATATATATATATATATATATATATATATATATATATGTGTGTGTGTGTGTGTGTGTGTGTGTGTGTATGTGTGTGTGCGTGTGTGTGTTTGTGTTTCCCATTACTTTCTGTTGCTTCTTTCTAATGAACGCCATATTCTTTGGAAGCTTGAATTTCAAGTCAATGGCCCCTTTGGTCTTGTCCTCATCTTTTAAATAATAATACTAATAATATATGTATATATACATATATACTGTACAACAGACTCGACGTTGACTTGAACCTCTCTTGATAGCTCAGTGGTAACGTCGACTGGAGTTGCTGGATAAGTTCTGTGTCGAGGGTTCGTGACCCGGCAGTACCAATCCATTTATCACTTATAAATTCCCCTTCGGTGATAATTCTCCATCGGAGATATTCCCGAGGTAGCGTGAATTCGATATTAAGCGACATTTGTAGCTTCAGGATTGTATATAAATCACGGTGTGATAAAAAATTTCATATATACTATATATATATATACAAATCCTCCCAACGAAGATGAAGGAATAGGAATGGTGTTTAGTCGACAACTATAATCAGCAACACAGCTAATGAGGCTTTAGTAATGAGGAAGCAAGGTAATGACAGCCAGAGGCGAATGAGGAACTCAGAAGGGCAAATGCCCTGGTAATGAGTTCCCAGTTGTATAAATTGTTCGAGTGTTTCTTCAACGATGTTTTTCCCCTTTATAATTCCCGTGTCCATCAGCGCTCCGAATTATCTTCTTCAACTTTAAATTGGATTTCGAGACAATGCCTGATTCTGTTAATTTCGAATTTTATTGTTCTTTTTTTATATCGATTTTGAAACTTTTTCTCTGCAGGACGAGACACGATCCTATAGTAATTAGTTATACTGCTTCATCTCACAATTTATTTTCATGTTGATTCTGTTCGTTTCGAACTTTAGAGATTTTACAATAATTTTCTCACTTTTTCTCTGTAGAACGAGACATAATCTTATTGTAATGAGTTATATTACTTCATCTCACAACCTTTTTCAGCAAGTTTATTCCTTTTTCAATTATATTATTTCTCTCATTTCCTCCTGAGTAAAATCTTTTTAAGTCTTTAATTTTCCTAAAATGGATTTTCTTTGTATTTGATATATAACCATCGCCCCTGATTGATAAATTTAAAGTCTGTTAAAATACTTGAATAAAAAGTATTTCTTTTGTAATTTTATTATTTTCACTTTCATCTCTTAAATACCTTCTCCAAATGAGAATTGTTTCTCATCGACCTTCTCCATCCTATACTGTCATCTAATCCTTACATCCTAAAGTGTTATATCGTCCTTTTCAGTATCATGTTTCAAAGGTCGAAATTGTATTTTCTTTTTCAGCAATATTCATTACAGCCAGAATCATAAACCACGACTATAATGACATATCTTCAGCATCATCAACCGCATCCGTATTCAAATATATTACAAAGCCTGAAACTGTATTGCATTTTTCGTCTATATTTATGACAACCAGAATCATAAGCCAACACTTTAATGACATATCTTCAACTTGCGTTTGCGCATGCGTAGTTCATAAAGGACTCATCTCCGGCCATTTCAAGAGTGTTTTCTCCAGGAAAAGTTTCCTTGAAATGATGTCGAAACTCTTTCTACCTGTAAGTAATATCTGTCAGTCTGGATATTACCCCTGATGGGATATTGGCAAAATATTCTCATGAAAATAAGCAAATCAATAAAATTCTTCGTTTTCTTTTTCCTCATTTTGGACCAATAAGGAAATTGCACTGGTGTCGCTGGAAGTCCGGTGCGGAAAATAAAGAATATTATGGAATATCTTTTAATGAAATAAATATTGAGGGTATTCTGCCAGGGAAAATGTCTAAAAGAGAGAGAGAGAGAGAGAGAGAGAGAGAGAGAGAGAGAGAGAGAGAGAGAGATAGAGAGAGAGAGAGAGATGCTGCTACTGTTATGAGTCCTTGTGATGAGGTGCAAGGAATGTCCCTCTTTTAACTGCATTAATTTCAAGATGCATTTTCCATTTGTCATCGAGGGAGCGTTCTCACTGCCAATTTCATACGATATGTCTCTCTCTCTCTCTCTCTCTCTCTCTCTCTCTCTCTCTTTCTAAAGCACGGTGGTAGAAAATGGCTCCTACCTGACAGTTAGTCAAAAATTCATTATAATATCTTACTAAAAATTCATTATTAAGAGTATCCTCTCGTGCAGCCATACAACTGATGAATATTATATAAATATTTACTTCTTAAATTACAACATTATTTAAAGTTTGATCTGGTTTACTAAGATACAATTGGTCAGAATTCCCGATGAAAATTAACCTCCGATCGAAAACTTAAAACATATTGACAGAAGACGATATTTTTTTTTTTTTTTTTTAATAAGTGGGATCTCTTACATCCTCTTAATTCTTCCTAATGAATCTTTGGAAGCCCGAATTTCAAGTCTGTGGCCCCTTTGGTGGGCTTATTATTATTATTATTATTATTATTATTATTATTATTATTATTATTATTATTATTATTTCAGTAGATGAAAATTATTGACATGGAACACGCACACCAAAGGGGTCACTGACTTGAAATTCTTTAAGCTTCCAAAGAATGTTGGTTTCAACCTCCCACCGCAGACCCCACGCTGCAGCAGTAACTGATCATGATACAGAGCCAGTGATTTTTTCATCGCTTGGGGGAGGCGCGAACCAGCGACATCTGAGTGTCAATCCACGACACTAACCACTAACAACTATACAAGCGGACCAGCTTAATAGGGTTTATCTTCTGAATAATAATAATAATAATAATAATAATAATAATAATAATAATAATAATAATAATAATATTCGTGAATTCATTTCAGATTTAATTACCAAATATCAGCAAGCGATCTGATCACGAATCACCGATTAGCAAATTCGTCAAACACTCATATTTTCAAGGCAGATTACCATAGCTCTTGTCAAGTGCCCTACACTTGGAAAAAAAGTGTCGCGACACTTGTTTATTCACGTCATTTCGCATAATGGGAAAAGGGTTGCTCAAGGAAATAAATGCTAATTTGATTCGAAGTCTCTTGAAAAAGATACTCACCTTTTAGCTTGTTCAGCGACTAAGTACGTGCTTCAGATAATAAATAAATTATTATTTATCATTCATGATTTTCTTTTTGTCGATGTATCACTTGATTTAAATGATCGCAAATGAAATTTATATTGTCGATGTGATGTCTTTTGTCCTATTTTTAATTGCGCTTATTTGGGGTGGGAGTGTGTGTGTATATATACAGTATATATATATATATATATATATATATATATATATATATATATATATATATATATATATATATATATATATATATATATATATATATATATATATATATATGACTGTGAAATATTTTCTGTTAAAACAGAATTCCATCTAATAAAAGCAGCCCATGAAAACACCATAATGTAGAAAGTTAACGCTATGATTTCGGAGAACAACTGTCTTCCATTACCTGCCCATTTTGGCGTTTTTATTATTATCATTATTATCATTATTATTATTATTATTATTATTATTATTATTATTATTATTATTATATGTATACATTTATATATATACAGTACATATATACACACACACACACACACACATATATATATATATATATATATATATATATATATATACAGTATGTTGCTGCATACATTTGGACACGCTGCAAAGATAACCCAGTGCTTCGCATCTCCAACGCAATAAAATGCAAACGAAGCGAACAATGAATTTCCAATACAAAAAATAGAAAAAAAAAAAAAATAGAAAACCAACAAATAGAAAGTCCATGGAAAGTCGCCGTTACGGACCCATTTTCTTTAATGGCTTCCGCCGAACATCCCATTTTCTTTAAAGAGGCTGTCGATAGACCTTCCGAAGCTCCTATTATCACGACCCGTTCCATGTTGACTTTTTTGCGTCCTCTCTGATGCCTATTGGAACAGCGTCCTATATATACGGTATATAAATGCAGGTTGGATCTTTGGGATCTTTTGTGCGAATGTGGTGGGCATCTCTCTCTCTCTCTCTCTCTGCCTGTCTGTCTGTCTATTTGTCTTTGTCTCTATCTCTCTCTATGTATATATATATATATATATATATATATATATATATATATATATATATATATATAATTATTAAGCTACATAGATAAATGATTACATATAAATCACGGTGCTGCGATAAAAAATTATATATATATATATATATATATATATATATATATATATATATATATATATATATATATATATATATATATATTATATACATATATATATATATATATATATATACATTAATATATATCCATATATATATATATATATACATGTATACACAAACACATATATATATGCATGTATAATGAATATATATATATATACATACACATTCCTCTAACAGCACAATACGAATGCACATTAACAATTATCCAAATGCCTTTTTTTCAATTTTTTTGTAAAAGAAATATAATTTAACCTAAGCAACTTCCCCGTGTTATGCACTTCTGAAGGCTTCACAGACGTAATGAAATTCCTAAAAAGGAAAATTTCGGACCATACAGAAAAGCCTATTAAAAATATCCCCCCCCCCCAACTCTCCAAAGTCAATCCCGGTATAATACGTGAAGTATGTAGTGTTTCATCCCGTTAACGCATTTTCAGCTTTATTTAAAAAATGGTTCTCTTCGTATTCTATTTCTCTTTTGTAACCCTAATCTCTTTCCCTTTTCGAAACGGATTTTCAATATTCTTATTCTCTCGTTTAATTCTAGTCATTTCCAAACGTCTGTTTGATTTTTTTTTTTTTTTTGTGTGTGCGTGTTGGGGGGTGGGACTGTCTGCATATTATTCCTAAGAGTAAACCTTTTATTCGTAGTCATATTTTAGATTTATAAGGAGATATAATATATACATATATATATATATATATATATATATATATATATATATATACAAATAAAGCCAAAATATATATAACAATATATATATATATTCTTGTTCTTTACTTACAATATATATATATATATATATATATATTTATTTATTTATAATCACATTATATATATATATATATATATATATATATATATATATATATATATATATATATATATATATATATTTATATATGTACTTATAAACATATATAAAGAAAATTTTACAGCCATGCCTCAGAGAGGTAGAAAAGATTAACGTGACTGAAGGTTTTACTCACATTTTTGCTAGAATCAGGTGGTCCAGGCGTATGTTCAGCATTTTCCCTTACCTCTCAGAGAAGGTAGACCAAATCTCGTCCCTATCAGACACGAATATTTTAGCGTATGAGGATTGTACTCCCTCACAATCCATAGATCTTTCCAATGACAATTTCATCGGCACGCTGAAAAAAAAAAATTAGAGTGCTGATACTTTTCGTGGAAGTATATACTGTAGATTGAATGTTAAAATTGTTGAAAACCAAATAAATGCTAATCACTATTTAATACAGAAAAAAAATCAGTCGACAGCGAGGAACTTTCCTTTATAATTTACTTCGTAGCTGGTAAACTGGCTGAAAAAAAAATAGATTACTGATACTTTTCGTGGAAGTATATACTGTAGATTGAATGTTAAAATTGTTGAAAGCAAGTAAATGTGAATAACTGTTTAATACACAAAAAAATTAGTTAGCAGTGAGGAACCATCCTTTTTAATTTATTAGTTTGTAGTTGGTAAACTGGCTGAAAAAAAAATAGATTACTGATACTTTTCGTGGAAGTACTGTATATACTGCAGACTGAATGTTAAAATTGTTGAAAACCAAATGAATGTGAATTACTGTTTAATACAAAAATAAATCAGTTGACAGTGAGGAACTATCTTTTAAACTTTATTAGTTTGTAGCTTGTAAACTGGCTGTTTAAAGATTAATTGAAATAAAAATGCCATTTTTTCTTAGCTTCGTATGGAGAACTAAAATAAAGTGGCTTAATGATGTCAAATATCCCAGAAACATTCCCAGAGTAAGAATGTTTTCTCTGTCAACAAAAAAGATTATTTTTCCTATCACTACTATCAACACATTTAAGTGCATACCTCCCCTTAATTACTATTCTGCCCTAAAACGGAAAACTGCAGTATCTGCAAAATTTTCGAAATTGAGATATGCCACCTACTGGGCTCGTGAAACACTAATACACAAGTTAGTGCAGTTTCAGAATGATTCTTCAATGCTTTCCACGAGTATTTAGGGGGTCCCATTTGCAGAATCTCCAAAACCAGTAGTAAGGCAAGGGAGTATCTACCATTTTTTCTCAGTTTTGTAAATTTGGAGATACTACAGTCTTCCATTTTAGTATTAGTATTATTATTACATGCAGTCCCACGAAACAAGCAAAAATGCAATGAACCTCAAAAAAAAAAAAAAAATAGACAGTTATAACTATAGATAAATAATACTTAGTCAACTGAAAATAAACAAATTTCAAAAACTCCAGATAAGTACAAAGAGTTCTGGGCACACCGATTCTCCGAAATATTCCTTTGCCCCGGAAAACCTTATCCCCGGGGCATCCGGCGGAAAGACGAATGTTTAATTAGGATTCCAAAAGGTCATTATGAAGGAAGCAGCGTCCTTAGTTGCCCGTCCTGGCAGAATTCCTTGAAAGAATTCATTAAACTTCTTAATGAGAAAAATCTTTCCGGACTGTAACGATAATTCGGCAGCATCGTTTAGGCGTTCATTTTCCGGGGGAAAACAAGATCGAGGGCTTATGCAACGCAGCTACTCAGGCACACGTGTGGGTGAGACCACACGCACACACACACACACACGCACACCCACACGCACACACACACACACATATATATATATATATATATATATATATATATATATATATATATATATATATATATATATATATATATATATATATATATATATATATATATATATATATATATATATATATATATATATATATATATATATATATATATATATATATATATATATATATATATATATATATATATTTATATATATATACATTAATGATCATATTAAAAATAATGAATAACAGACATCAATATTAAAAATAATGAATAAAGACATCCAAAATTTAAAATAATGTGGAAATTGAAAATTTAATCATATATATATATATATATATATATATATATATATATATATATATATATATATATATATATATATATACACACATTAATGATCATATTAAAAACAATGAATAACAGACACCCAAAAATTTTAAATAATGTAGAAATCGAAAACCTAATCGTTAAAAAAAAAAAAAAGATATATCAAGATTTTCCTGACGCGCATTGACAGCAGGACATCTCTTCAAGCTAAAACTGTGACGCTGAACAACATAACGTCTCCAGTGCCACACTGTAATGCAATACGGAGATAATACCGATATCTTTAACGACGTGAAACGTTGTGATTTGCAGAAAAAATCGAACACGTCGCATCAGGAAAAAAAGGAATCTATAATTCCAGCTCGCGAATTCCTGCTCCTTTTGTACGACAGTTTACACTGATCAAGATATACGTTAACGACCAAAGTGCTTGCATTAATGCTCCTCCTGGTGAACTAATAGCCATTACGAGGGTCTTAGCAAAACCCATTCAAGCATCAAAGCACGTAATGCCTGTATATATAGAGTTCGCAATACAGGACATGAATTTCACTCGGAGGAAAGATAGCATGTTCCTCAACTGCGTTTTTTATTTATTTATTTATTTTTTTGTTTAGGTAAACGGCAGTCCAATTAAATGCGATAAACCCAATTGCAGGTCTCCCCCGTGGATGCGAAACGTTTTAATTACACCCAAATAGCCCCTGAATTATTATTATGTTATTATGAATCTGACATTACGCAAATAGGGGGAATTTCCCCTATTTCCACGTCGAGTTACCGGGCTGCCTCGCGCCACTTTGGTTTACGGAATAGGGAGTAATTTGACAGCGCTGTTTTCCTTTCTTTATTTATGTGTAATATTTTGTTGGGGAGGGGAGGGGGAGGGGGAGGGGGAGTTGGAGGGGAGGGAGGGGATGGAGGGGAGGGGAGGAGAGGGGAGGGGGAGATGGGAGGGGAGGGGAGGGGAGGAGGAGGGGGGGAGGGGATGGGAGGGGGGGGGGAGGGGGAGGGGGGGGGAGGGAGAGGGGAGTGGAGAGGGGAGGGGAGGGGGAGGGGGAGGGGGAGGGGGAGGGGAGGGAGGGGAGGGAAAGGGGAGGGGAGAGGGAGGGGAGGAAAGGGAGATGGAGAGGGGAGGGAGATTGGGGAGGGAGGGAGGGGAGGGGAGGGGAGGGAGGGGAGGGAGGGAGATTGGGAGTGGGAGGATGGAGGGGAGGGGAGGGGAGGAGGGAGGAGGTGGAGGATTGAAGTGGGAGGGGAGGAGGGGAATGGGGAGGGGAGGAGGGGGAGGGGAGGGAGGGGAGGGGAGTGGAGTGGGAGGGGAGGAGGGGGGGGAGGAGGGGAGGGGAGGGGAGGGGAGGGAGTGGGAGTGGGAGGGAAAGGGGGGGAGGATGGGAGGGGAAGGGGAGGAAGAGTGGGAGGGGAGGAAGGGGGGAGGGAGATGGGAGGAGGGACAGGGGAGGGGGCCAGCTACCTTCCATAGGCATAAGACGAAAAATAACGCATTTATCTTGTTTCCTCTTTTCTGTTAAATTGACTTACGAAAATCGATCATCGATTATGCCAGTGGCAGTGATTTATTGGTAATCGTTAATTATCTGGCTTCTGAGCTTCAGGTTATCGACTACTAAATTAAGCTTTGCTCTCTGGGTCATTTTGTTGAATGTGCGATTAATTGCTTTGGAAAATGTTAACTACCGTTAATGCAAAGTTTCTCTCTCCCTCACTTGTGGGTGGTCTACTCTGTGTAACCATAATGGGATGTATATGGGATATATATATATATATATATATATATATATATATATATATATATATATATATATATATATATAGAGAGAGAGAGAGAGAGAGAGAGAGAGAGAGAGAGAGAGAGAGAGAGAGAGAGAGAGATTTTCAGAATGACAAAATGACAAAAAACACTATTTTATAAATCATCTTCATGGCCTCAGGTGGATTTAACGATTGATTCACCAAGGTTCATGCTACGTTTAATATGAATTCCTATCATCTCCCAGACTTTGCTGTCATGTGCCTTTTTGACTATAAGTTTAAAGGAAATCTAAGAATAATTTTTCTTAAGAAATCCCATTCGTCTCAAACTGCGCTCTTTACAGAATGGCTAAAAAGAAAACTTGTAGCTATATGAATCATGAAGCTAAGATTAAAAATATGTCTCTGGCCATATGGATTTTAAATGATTTCTGTTGAAAAAAAAGTTTTTTTCTGATGACCCCCTTTATACCTATATACCCCCTTTATTTTCAAGAATATCTCTACCGTCAAGACGAAAGCCTTCCATATGAGAAGCCTCTAAAATATCTCTTTTAAACGTAAAAGGCGAATTAAATGATATGTTGTCATCTCCAATGAAACTGGAAATCTTCTTCTCAAGGTGTAAGGAGATTGGCACTCCTACATCTGGAAACTTTTTCCAGGATAACTTATCTCTTCCAGTCGGGATTCGTCGTTTTCCAGACGACAGCACTCGCATTAAAATTTATGAGAACCGAGAAGAGTTAAAAAAAAAAAAAAGAAACTGTCAAGATCCTGCAAAAGTTTCCGACTTCTCATTACGTGATCAAATTAACTGGCGTCGGGAGATAAGTCATTTTATATATGATTTGGTCGTCGATTTTTCATATTTCTTGGTTTATCAGCTTATTTTACGTTATATCTTATTTCATTGTTATCATCTTTCCTTTTAAACACAGTTGATGGCATTATACCTCTTCAGCACCTATTGCCATCACTACTTTTTAAAAATTATT
>NC_089762.1:43193390-43205890 GCF_040412425.1 Macrobrachium rosenbergii | reverse complement strand
GCAACCCCCGGGTCGTTTGTTCGTGATAACGTCTCTAGTTCCCCCGTCTAATTTTGATCCGTTGAATCCATTCAAATGAGGAAAGTTTGAATCAAAAAGTCGAGGATCTTTTATTGAAGTGTCTTGAAGAGTTTTATCGGAGAGGAGGCTATTAATAAGATATCGAAGATTACGAGAAGTTCGTGTGTTAAGTAGTGGACCCCTACAGTCAGTCACTTGCACACACAGTCACAGTCATATATACATACATGTGTATATATATGTACACACATTATATATATATATATATATATATATATATATATATATATATATATATATATATATATATATATATGTATGTATGTATATATATATGTATGTATATATATATATATATATATATATATGTATGTATATATATATATATATGTATATATATATATATATATATATATATATATATATATGTTTGTATGTATAATATATACTGTATATACACTTCAGTACATCACCACAATATACACCGTTTGACATCGTCCAAAACCTCTATTCCAACAGGAACTTTCTAACATAACTTGAAAATCATATCTAAATTACCTTATTATTAAAAAAAGCATATATTTATTTATCATGTTTCAGCCTAAAACCTTGTTTCCTATTTATTTCAGTCTTCTTATCTCTTGGTTTAAGCAAGTTTATATTTATTATAGAATTCTGCGTAAGATCTTGTTTTCTGTTCATTATAGACTTCTTCGCTCTTGTTATCTGTTCATTATAGTGTTCTTCGCCCTTGTTATCTGTTCATTATAGTGTTCTTCGCTCTTGTTATCTGGTCATTATAGTGTTCTTCGCTCTTGTTATCCATTCATTATAGTTTTCTTCGCTCTTGTTATCCCTTATTATAGGGTTCCTCGCTCTTGTTATCTGTTCATTATAGTGTTCTTCATTCTTGTTATTTGTTCATTATAGTGCTCCTCGCTCTTTTTATCTGTCCATTACAGTGTTCTTCATTCTTGTTATTTGTTCATTATAGTGTTCTTCGCTCTTGTTATTTGTTCATTATAGTGTTCTTAGCTCTTGTTATCTGGTCATTATAGTGTTCTTCGCTCATGTTATCTGGTCATTATAGTGTTCTTTGCTCTTGTTATTTGGTCATTATAGTGTTCTTCGCTGTTGTTATCTGTTAACTATAGTGTTCTTCGCTAACATCAAAAAGTATCGAAAATTTTATGTAAGCTACCGTTTGAAAATACCATTTATTCAACATATTTCTGTTTAAAATCTCTATATCCATGCATTAAACCCTTCTTTCCTAACATCACAACCTATCAAGTAACCAGACACACAATAAAAAATAAAAAAGCTTACTTAACAAAAAGGTAAAACCAAATGTAAAACATCAGCATAAAATTGATGACGGAACGGAGCCGCGCGTTCAGCTGGCAAACGGAGAAGAAGCGCTTTGCGAGACGAGCAGATCGTTCGGCGAAACAGACGCGTCCGAATAGCCGGCAATCTACGAGGCTGAGCCGGGTTGTTGTTAAGATGGAGATGCTTGTCTCCGGAACGTGAAGACGGCCATACGTCTGCTTAAATTAGCAGTGAAAGAAGGAAACGGTTGCAAGTGAATTCAGGAAGGGCGTGTTTCTTGGAGGGATCTTCTACTGCTACTGTTTGTCTGCTGCAGTGGCGTATACGTGCGCGTGTGTGTGTGTGTGTGTGTGTGTGTGTGTGTGTGTGTGTGTGTGTGTGTGTGTGTATGTATGTATGTATGTATGTATATATATATATATATATATATATATATATATATATGTGTGTGTATATATATATATATATATATATATATATATATATATACATACTGTGTATATATATATATAAATATATATATATATATATATATATATATATATATATATATATATATATATATATATATATATATATATATACTATATATATATATATATATATATATATATATATATTATTTCTTTTAGTTTAATATCAGGAAGACTCGTCTTTCTTATTTCTATTGTTCTGTTTTACTTTCAAGAACTTGCAAACAGGTTTGGGAGCATATTTTTATGTAATGATTCATGTAGCGTATTTTTTTTTTTCTTGCAGTTTAACATCCGAAAGGTCATCTTTCTTCTTTTTGTTATATTTTATTTTGCGTTCAAGACCATTAAAAAAATAGGTTTGGGAACATATCTTTATCTAATGCACATCGAAAATTATTTCTGTATCTTTTTTTTTTTTTTTTTAATTTAACATCCCAAATGCTCTTCTTTCTTTTTATTCTGCTTTCTTTTGGTTTCACGAACATTAAAAAAACAAGTTTATAAATTTTTTTTTCATCTAATGCACACAGAGAATTATTCCTGCATTTAGGCTGGTTGACAGAATCCAAACGAATTGCAGATTATTATTTACAAAAAATTTGGTTACCAAACTGTACGGTAAATGTGAGTAGGATTTTGGATTTTTAAGGCCTAAAATCTAAGGTAATTCTGCACATGGTTTTGGATTTTTAAGGCCTAAAATCTACGGTAAATATGCGTATAGTTTTGGATTCCTAATGCCTAAATTTATTTATGCAAAAGGCCTCTTCTCTCCAAAATTTAATTCCAAAATTTCATTCCTGTGTCTCTTGAACCCTAATCTCCTGTCCCAAGTCATTAATCCATACCATTTAATAATAGTTTTCCTAAAAATCCAGGCTTAACTGTTTGCTAACAAAATAAAAACACACAGACCTCCGCAGATGTAATAATTATAATGAGTAGGAGTTTACAAAAGTAATATATCAACCGTAGGAAACGTTTATCCCAAGTAATTACTTGTAATTCCCCGGGAGATAGGATTTTTTTTTTAGAGCCATCTTCCTCCTTACTTGACACGAAAGGAAGCGAGATAATTCATCACTGAGGGCAAGGATAAAGAAATTAATTTATAGCTGTAATGAGTTCAGGATATGATATGGGAATATTTCGTATCATTTTTTCACGTGTAAATGTCACTTATTCTGTAAATGTAAATATATTTTCTTTTTTTTTTTATAAAACTCTGCCATCTCACATCTTATAATGCTGTTGGCTATATCATCAAAATATGAATTTCATTTTAAGTTTACTTCATTTTCGACGTTCTCTTCTAACAATTTTGGTAGGTTGTCCTCTATACTATCTAATACTTTAAACAATGAAATCAAATTCTGATAATATAACCCTATATAGGGCATCCATTTCATACAATAGTTTACCTTTTTAGAAATTTCACGCTGGCAAACTGTAAGAGCCCTCTTTTTTGTAGGGAAATATAATATCAATTTGGAATCTGAGATCTTAGTCACACTCTCAAACTCATGAGATATTTATATTGTGAGACAAGACTACTCTTTTCTGTTCTCCCCCAAATTTTTTCCTTTGGCTACAAATGTTATTTCACTATTGGCCATTTCAACCTGGCTTCAAAATCCACAAATATATTTTTTTAAACCACAGGAATCATTCATTGAAATATATTTATAAAAAACTCAGGTTACGTAAAATTCAGCGTTATGGAAGATTAAAAAGGAATTTAGTGGCATGTCTAGAGATTCCTTTCATACTAGATTTTAACAGGTCTTCCAACCTTTAACACAAAAAAAAAAAGATGAAGATCTTTGTTGATAGTACAAAAAAATGATTCTGTAACCTTTATCCTCTCTAACAAATATATATATATATATATATATATATATATATATATATATATATATATATATATATATATATATATATATATATATATATATATATATATATATATATATATATATATACAGTATATTCAATATCAAATTACACCTAACACACAAAAGGTGAGTACAAAAAAATCATTCTGTAACCTTTATCCTCTCTAAAAAATATATCTATCTATCTATCCATCTATCTATCTATCTATCTATCTATCTATCTATCTATCTATCTATCTATCTCTCTCTCTATATATATATATATATATATATATATATATATATATATATATATATATATATATATATATATATATATATATATATATATATATATATATATATATATATATATTCAATATCAAATTACACCAAACGCACAAAAGGTTACTCACTGAAGTTATATTCGTTTCACTTGACCCGGAAGTGACGTCAAGATGGAAGGGGTTTTCCGTTAGTGAATTGGTGTGAACCACTGATAGAGCCGGCTTTATTGCGAACCTCCTCTGCGAGTAAAAGATAGATTAGGCTTCGGTGTCAATAAAGTTAGATTTTATTGCTCTGTATTTAAAAGTCAATGAACGCGGCCCCCGTAGCGAAACACTATTGCATTCCTGGTGGCTGGTGGCAGACTTTACTTTTCGAAATATAAAGCTGCGGTCTTCAAAGAACTTTCATATATACTATATTATTCGTTTACATTGGTACGCATTGTAAGATGATTTAATTTTGTTTTGAGAATGCCTTCTAACCAAATCTCTTTCTACATCTGTTTATTTACCTTGAGCCAAGTGTCACTTATTGTTCAGTAAATTAAGTACCTCTAGAAGTTATTTCTTTTCTAAAGTGTCTATGTGGTTCTCAATCTATTTTTAGTGATGGCACCCTAAATAATGTAATCATTACAGTGGCACCCCTTCTTCACCATCCAACCATATCGCATGAATTAAATTCTTATTTAATTAATAAAATTATTATCCATACTCAAACCAAAGTCAGCACACCGTACATGCAGAAATACACTGTACAAAAAAAAGAGCATATCAGAAGAATTAGATAAACATAATTAGAGTTGGCATACTGATAATTAATTTTTCTACAAATGTTCACTGAGAGGATCTAGCCAAGGCAAAGTTCATGACAATCTTGCGGCACCCCTAGGCACTCACTGGGCACCCCTAGGCACTCACTGTGGCACCCCTAGGCACTGTCTGTGGCATCCAAGGGTGCCACGGCACCCAGTTTGAGAGTCGCTGATTTTCTGTTCTTCTATATGACTGAGAGAGAGAGAGAGAGAAAAGAAACAAAGAGAGAGAGAGAGAGAGAGAGAGAGAGAGAGAGAGAGAGAGAGAGAGAGACTCTGTATGTATACACACACAATCTTATTTTTCAAAACTATGAACAGCAAAATTAAGCTTTTGATTTATTTCCATGCAACTTGTATTTGTCTTTTTCTTTGTAAAACATTACTGTCTATAAGAGTAAAATATCATGAGCATTTGAATATATAAATTTCAATAACTCTGCCCTACTCCTGAAAAAAAAAGGTTGTCTTTGAACCTAATGACGAAACAGCGCATGAAAATATTCTATTTTTACTAGTTTACACACACAAAATATCCTTTAATTTCATGACGAAACGTGATATGAAAATAAGGATTATACAGCTATTAATTCACACAAAATAAGTCAAGCCTATATACTGAGAACAGTAAAATACTCTATAAAACAGATTTGCTCAGATTACAAAAACAGAAAGCATGTGATACAGCCCCGTCTGTTACACTTGCCATTATGTAAGCCAGTGCAGAAAAAGCCGGGATATCCAGTGATAAAAGCATACCACCCCCCCCCCTTCCCTACACTTCCTCCTCCCCCTCCCCTCTCCCTAACGTTCTCTAAATCCCCAGCCAGCCTTAAAAAGGGGAGGAAATGTTTCAGAATTAGACTAACAACAGACAAAAAGAGATAAACGGTCCTTTTTTATGGTGGGGAGAGAGAGAGAGAGAGAGAGAGAGAGAGAGAGAGAGAGAAAGTTCTGTATCTGCTTCAAACTTGCCAAATTTTTGTTACATCCACCGATACTTTTTTTTTTCGTTGATATCAATTTGATAACGCAATAGCTGTCTACAGAACTCATAGGGGAGAGAGAGAGAGAGAGAGAGAGAGAGAGAGAGAGAGAGAGAGAGAGAGAGAGAGAGAGAGAGAGAGAGAGAGAGTTCAGTAACTGCTTCAAACTTGCCAAATTTTTGTTACATCCACCAATACTTTTCCTTTCGTTGATATCAATTTGATAACGCAATAACTGTCTACAGAACTTATGGAGAGAGAGAGAGAGAGAGAGAGAGAGAGAGAGAGAGAGAGAGAGAGAGAGAGAGAGAGAGAGAAAGTTCAGTATCTGTTTCAAACTTGCCAAATTTTTGTTACATCCACCAATACTTTTCTTTCGTAGATATGAATTTGATAACGCAATAACTGTCTACAGAACTTATGGTAGAGAGAGAGAGAGAGAGAGAGATAAAAAAGAAACAAAGAGAGAGAGAGAGAGAGAGAGTTCAGTATCTGTTTCAAACTTGCCAAATTTTTGTTACATCCACCAATACTTTTCTTTCGTAGATATCAGTCTGATAACACAATAGCTGCCTACAGAACTTCTTTACAATAAACTACATCAGAAAGAATTAAACAACCTCTCTTGCACTTCTGCCGCACGATAAACCGCATGAAAGAAAAATGAAATAAACTTCCTTGCATTTCTCCTAATAGCCCGGACGTGATATCGCCATTTCCAGTCGAGTGTGATAATTCCTCGAGCTTTGTATATTAATTCGCGGAGGAAAGAGAGAGAGAGAGAGAGAGAGAGAGAGAGAGAGAGAGAGAGAGAGAGAGAGAGAGAGAGAGAGAGAAGATTAGCGCAGCTTCAAAGGAACTGCGTTCCCAAGGAACATCAAAGAGACTTGACTTTGATGTCATATATTTCTGGCGGGATTCGTGCAACAAAGGATTACTTTCCCTCGAGAGAGTTAAACGCACTTAGAAGATAAGAACAGGATTCATACAGGAATGAGAAGCTGCGGTAGGAAAAGTTATAATTCCTGCTTGAACTAGTCTTTGCAAGCATATTAAAGTGCTCTGCTTTTTTGTTTCTGTATTAAGGTACTCTGAAAATTCTTTTTCAGATTGATTCCGCGATAATTTAAAGTGGAGTTTATCAGATGTACACGACCTGTGTTGCGCGTAGAGAATAAATGTAAGGATATACACTTTGCATTTTATTCAGTAAGTTCAACTAAACTAAATATTTAGCACTGTGGGAATACATAAGCATGGGAAGAATTTCTGGTCGATTTCACATACTTCACTCTGATGCCTTTTACAGGATGAATTTAGAGTTTACATTGATATTCTCAATGCTAGTGCAACACACACAGACACACACTATGTATGTATATATATATATATATATATATATATATATATATATATATATATATATATATATATATATATATATATATGTGTGTGTGTGTGTGTGTGTGTGTGTGTGTCTATGTATGTATACATATATGTATATATATATATATATATATATATATATATATATATATATATATATATATATATATATATATATATATATATATATATATATATATATATATATATATACATACATACATATTCCTCGCCATGAACTCAAACACGGAACATCTTGCTACACACTATTCACTACCCCCGCCATGTGTGAAAGTGACAGAGAGAGAGAGAGAGAGAGAGAGAGAGAGAGAGAGAGAGAGAGAGAGAGAGAGAGAGAGAGAATGAGTTCACTATCTCATCAATAAACATGAAACAACTATATACAGCACAAAGCCATCGATGTTTGTGGCGTTTCCATCTCTCGCACGTATATTGCCGTTCGTTCCCTTTGCACATACGTTAGTGCCGTGTCAGCAAATATTGATATCTGGACAATGCGGTTTAGTGAACGCAATATCTAAAGTTCACGTGGAGCATATATAAAGAATTTTATTTCTCTCCGCTCATCGGTTACTGAACGCTTTTGGTGTTGATATTCAAGTACCCTGCTGCGAATAATTAAATTAATGGTTTTCTCATTCATTTAGGGCTGGTGTAAAGCGTCGTATTTCTCTCGACGCATCAGTTATTGATCACTTTTGTTATTGATATTATAAATATCCCGCTGTGAATAATTAACTTAATAGTTTTCTCATTCGTTTAAGACTTTTGCTATCATTTCATATAGCCAGTACATTTTTACTTGCTTTTTACTTTTTAGCACCCATAAAATTACATTCTTTATTGCTCTCTACACGTTATTAGGAATGAAAATTATCTTGGCGCGTTTATCTAGCCATAATCACTTCGATTAGCAAACGTCACGAAATCTACACAGCTTCAATTACACCTTTTCCAACTCAGGCATAAGAAGGTTTGATTCTGATAAAGCTTAAACCAAGCGAACGTCATTAAACTATCATTTTCAAATTTTTTTAGTTTTCCGTCCGCACTTTTTTGTCTGCAGTTTTTCTGCCCGCACTTTTTCTGTCCACCTTCAGATCTTAAAAACTACTGAGGCTAGACGGCTGCAAATTGGTATATTGATCATCCGCCCTCCAATCATCAAACATACCAAATTGCAGCCCTCTAGCCTCAGTAGTTTTTATTTCATTTAGGGTTAAAGTAAGCCATAATCGTGCTTCTGGCAACGGTATACGCCAGGCCACCACCGGCCCGTGGTTAAAGTTACATGGGCCGCGGCTCATACAGCATTATACCGAGACCACCGAAAGATAGATCTATTTTCGGTGGCCTTGATTATACGCTGTAGCAGCTGTACAGAAAACTCGATTGCGCCGAAGAAACTTCGGCGCATTTTCTACTTGTCTATTATGAGATGTAACTTAGCTTTCGTTACATCTGTTATCAGAATTACATCTTCGCTCTCCCCAACACATCAACCAAGTTTAACCCTTCTTTCGTTATTCGGCTGAGCGGACATCATAGCATACTAACTCCATTATCCGAAGACCTGCAATCTCCCGCGAGACCACCTTTCAGTTCACATAATTTATCATCTTGTCCGATGTTAATTGCGTTTTCCTCTTCATTTGCTTATCTACTCTTCCTTCTCCTGATGCCATTGCTTATTTAATTACCTATACACTCCTTTTATCCTTCTTCGCTTCGCCTATCACGTTCACCTTTTAATAATTATCACTAGTTCAGCACCTTAGATTCAAGATAACTGTCATGAAATGTTAAAAACAAAGAACAACCATCTCCCTTTTATGCTTGAGTGAACGGGGTGATAAATCTTCTTTATTGGCTTATTTTGTTACTTAATGTTAGGTATTTGCTGATTCATTTCATGAAATGTACCCTTTTATTTTTACTGATTCATTTCATGAAATATACCCTTTTATTTTTACTGATTCATTTCATAAAATGTACCCTTTTATTTTTACTGGTTCATTTCAGGAAATGTACCCTTTTATTTTTATTGGTTCATTTCATGAAATGTTCCCTTTTATTTTTACTAATTCATTTCATGAAATGTACCCTTTTATTTTTACTAATTCATTTTATTAAATATACCCTTTTATTTTTACTGATTCATTTCATGAAATGTACCCTTTAATTTTACTGATTCATTTCAGGAAATGTACCCTTTTATTTTTACTGATCCATTTCACGAAATGTACCCATTTATTTTTATTGTTTCATTCCATGAAATGTACCCTTTTATTTTTACTGATTCATTTCAGGAAATGTACCCTTTTATTTTTACTGATTCATTTCATGAAATATACCCTTTTATTTATGGTGCATCACTATATTGTGATCGGAAATAATGAGTAAAAAGCCACAATACAGTAAATAAGAGACTTTATTTTTCCTTTTTTGTATTTTGGAAAAATACAGACTCTCTCTTACATTATTGTAGCTTTTTACTCATATACATTTTGCTATATATTCTTTAGTTTCATAACACTTGCCTTAAAGTGTCACTTTTCACAGTATGAACAATTAATTTTAATACTAAGATGAAGGAAAATGGACTGAACATTCTGAAAAAATTGTAATTGATGAAAGTAAAATTTACCAATTTGCTTGCATGTACCATTGATATATTTCCTCCTGAAATAGATGAACTTGAGGTTCGAGGAACCATTTGATTTAAAATGTATTCCTCCTTTTAAATCCAGTAATAATCCCCTATCATCGCTTTAACCCAGATCCTCAAGTGTTATTTTTCGCCTAATAATTATCACATCTTAAGTTTTATCAATTCTAACACGACAACAAGAAGATTAAAAAAAAAGAACTTCAAAGGTCTTCTCTCCCGCTTGATATCAAAGGACCTTCATTTTTGCCAAAATATGTTTTTAAAGGGATTTCCAGGACAAAGGTTTACTTTTCGAGGAAGCGTTTAGCATATTTAATAAACGAGGTCAAACATCCTGTCAATATGTTAATGTATAGTAGACGCAACAGCCACGCATTTATAACGGAGCTTTATCTACAGGAATCTCAGTTTAAAAGAGAGAAAAGCTTTTGATGAAGTACTGGGTCAAAATATTTATATTTGATTAGGTTTTAGTACAAGAAAGGGGCATTCAAAAACAGATAATTAGAAGAAAAAGAAAAAAATATAAAAGCAATTCTGAGAACTCTGATTGCAACAATTTTTCAAATTTGAATCTCTAATTGCAATACTTTTTTTATCTCTAACTGCAATACTTATTTTTTTAAATCTCTAATTGCAATAATAATCTTTTTTTATTTTAATCTCTAATTGCAATACTTATTTTTTCTTTATTTTTATCTCTAATTCCAGCATTAGTCTTTTTTATTTTATGAAAAAATATCCTGTATTATAATCACCCACCTCTTGATTATGGAACTGTTGCAGCTGAAGAGCAGAGACTGGGCCAAAATTAGTGTGTTATGCAAATTAAGCAGAATGAAGTTAAACCATAACAAAATTCAAAATAAGATTGCTAACTTAATTGCAATTATGGTTGACAATGATATTATTATTATTATTATTATTTTTTATTATTATTATTATTATTATTATTATTATTATTATTATTATTATTATTATTATTATTTTATTTCAGTAGATGAAACCTACTCACATGGAACAAGCACACCAAAGGAGCCACTGACTTGAAATTCAAGCTTCCAAAGAATTTCGGTGTCAACCTCCCACCGCAGACCGCCCAAACACTGCAGCAGTAACTGATCATGATACAGAGCCAGTGATTTTTCATCGTCATGGGGGAGACGCGAACCGCGACGGCTGAGTGGCATTCCACGACACTAACCACTATACCAGCAGATCAGATTGTCACAGATGACAAGTAATAAATTAAAATACTTTCCCTTAGAATAAATTCCAAAATGAATGACAAGACCAAAGTTTATTGGAGCTCTTAATCAGTTTTTCCCCCATCCAAACATGTCACAGAAGATAAGCAATAAATTAAAATCCTTGCCCTGAGAATAAATTCCAAAATGAATGACAAGAACAAAATTTATTGGAGCTCCTAATCAGTTTTTGCCTAAACAAACATGTCGCAGAAGACAACCAATAAATTCAAATACTTTCCCTGAGAATAAATTCCAAAATGAATGAAAAGAACAAAGTTTATTGGAGCTCATAATCAGTTTTTCCCCAAGCAAACACGCCACAAAAGACAACCAATAAACTAAAATCCTTTCCCTGAGAATAAATTCCAAAATGATGGACGAGAACAAAGTTTATTGGAGCACTTAATCAGCGTTTGCCCAAGCAGACATTTGTATCACACGAAGCGAATAGATGCCGAGAGTTATCAGGAATTCCCTATGCCGAAATTCAGACCGGAATTATTGAATATCAATAGCTGATAACATTACAATATTTGAAAGGGGGTGGGGGGAGTGGGTTCCATTTCATGGTAAGTTACTAATATTAGTAAATCATGTAGTATTTCGCTTACGTTAAAGTTGTTTACACAACACATACATATTTGCTCACATGCAAATATAAAAAATGAAAAAATAAAAACAAATTTAATAAAAATCAAAAAGATTAATAATAATGAAAAAGTGGTGTGTGTATACATATACACACACATATATACATACATACATACATACATACATACATACATACATACATACATACATACATACATACATAAGTATGTATAATTGCATATTTTTATTTAAGTTTTTGCAGTCTTTCTGCAATTTATTCTTTTATCTAGAACGTGTTGAAAAATTGGAAATCGAATCTTTTTGAGGTTTCATACACATTTCAAGACAGCACGTCTTATCTTAATAAGCCACGAAAAAAATAAAAATTCAATAATAGACCATCGATAGTTTGAGATCAGTAAAATAAGCGAACTTTGTAAGTAAACAAAATTGAAGAATATCCTTTTTAATCCAACTCTGATACTTTTCGCCACTTAAAGAGTACCTATATACAAGCACTATTGAAAATAGAATATACAAAAAAGTATGAAAAAAATATTCAGAATAATCCGCAAAGAAATTCGATATTTCGAAACATTCTGATGAGAATAAACGCGCTCGTACATACAAAAAAAAAAAAAGGAAAGAGAAAACGAAGCAGAAAACAGGATTACAGAAATGGTAAAAGCAACACAGATACAATAGAAAATATTGCGAAAGGGAATACAAAAAAAAAAAAATACGGACGTGGATGAAGAAATTACGAAAAGAGAACCGCCGAATCCTG
>NC_089762.1:43183390-43188390 GCF_040412425.1 Macrobrachium rosenbergii | reverse complement strand
TACCGAAGTTCTCATCGTATTGCCTTTGAGAAACCTAAAGATACTCTTTCACTTTTCTAGATCCTTTTTCTGGAATCGTGAATACGCGAATTTGTGAAGGAAGTTGGGCCAGAAGTTCCAGAAATTATCCGGAATAAGGAGTATTATGGAGAGGATTAAGGAGAGTTCACTGCAGTGGATTTAAGGAAATTTGCTGCGTAAACATCAACAAAGTAGCTATTGTGGTGTTGACTTAACTGCTCGGGAAAGACCTTATCGCTTTGGCAAGAAATTGTTACCCTTGTTTGAATGCCAAAACAGTCATAATTCTCAGAATTACTGCACTCACGATTCCACGAATATTTCTTATTTTTCCTGTTGTCATGAGTTATTGATTTAACATTATCTATACTTTCCACATCGTCAATTGTCGTCTTAATAAAATAGTAATTAAAATTATTTCCTATACAAAACATGAAATGAGTTATCGATTTCATATTATCTAAACTCCCAATGTCGACAATTCTTGTTTTAATGAAATAACAATTAAAGTTATGCCCGTACAAAATATGGTATCCTTATTGTTATTTGTTGCTCTAATAAAAAAATAGGTAAAAAATGCGCCGAAGTGTCTTCGGCGCAGTCGAGTTTTCTGTACAGCGGCTACAGCGTATAATCAAGGCCACCGAAAATAGATCTATCTTTCTGTGGTCTCGGTATAATGCTGTATGAGCCGCTCCCCATGAAACTTTAACCACGGCCCGGTGGTGGCATATCCTATATCGTTGCCAGAAGCACGATTATGGCTAACTTTAACCTTAAATAAAATCAAAACTACTGAGGCTAAAGGGCTGCAATTAGGTATGTTTGATGATTGGAGGGTGGATGATCAACATACCAATTTGCAGCCCTCTAGCCTCAGTAGTTTTTAAGGTCTGAGGGCGGACAGAAAAAGCGCGGACGGGCAGACAAAGCCGGCACATTAGTTTTCTTTCACAGAAAACCAAAAAAATTATAAAAACTATTCCCCTACAAAACACAGCAACTTTTAAAGAGTGTCCCAACACAGGTGGCTTTAAACTCACAGCTTCCTCCCATCCTCTGTATTAACGACAGAAGCCATCGTCAGCAGATGGTGATTCCCCGAGGACTTTTTTTTTTTTTTTTTTTTTTGCCCTATGCTTGTTCAAACGAAGCTGATTAAATTGCCCAGCAAACACCGCGTCTGGCTTTCTATTATGCTGTCTACAATAGTGTCCCTTTATTGTCCTGTTCGGGCAAATAACGTCAAGGGGGGAAGGAGAGAGAGAGAGAGAGAGAGAGAGAGAGAGAGAGAGAGAGAGAGAGAGAGAGAGAGAGAGAGAGAGAGAGGGTATTTTTTTTTTTTTTTTTGTTGGAATGGTTTAGTCTGAACGTTGGTACTGTGTTAGGAACATTCCTCTGAATTCACCCTTAGTTTGGGATATATATATATATATATATATATATATATATATATATATATATATATATATATATATATATATATATATATATATATATATATATATATATATATATATATATATATATATATATATATATATATATATATATATATATATATATACATATATATTATATGTATATTTATATATATATATATATATATATATATATATATTTATATACATATATACATAATATATATATACATATATATATTGTATATATATATATATGCATGTATGTATACAGTATACACTTACGTGTAAGTTACATATAACTACACTCATAACCAGTATACAGATAGAGAGAGATATTGAGAGATGACATTTACAACGCTGGAGCTACTGAATGTCAAAGAATCAACACTTTAAGAGGATATCCTTATATATTTATATATATATCACCTGCATAGCAGCAGCACCGTTTAATCTGATTTCAAATAACGGCTTCTTGACACACTATTCTTCCCTGGATGAAAATGATTCACAATTGATTATGTCACTATCATCTCTAAGGATGAGGTTTGATAGTGACAGGGGGGCATGGGTATGGTGCATCTGCTGTAGCGTCTACCGTTGCCGTCTGCTGAGGATTTGGAAAGTGTTTAATGTGATTAGAGAATTTTGGTCTGACGTACAAGAGTAAAAAAATGAAAATACCCAATGCGATTAGAGAATTTTGGTCTGACTTACAAGAGTAAAAAATGAAAATACCCAATGCGATTAGAGAATTTTGGTCTGACTTACAAGAGTAAAAAATGAAAATACCCAATGCGATTAGAGAATTTTGGTCTGACATACAAGAGTAAAAAATTTAAATGCCCAAAGTATCTATATGACGTAAATGTCATTTCAAAAGACATGAAGAACTAGATAACTGGAGAACATCATTATAGCAAGTTCGAATCAGACTTTGAAATATACGATGTTAAAATGCGATTTGAAGTTTGGAAAACATTTATTGTATTTTTTATTCGTTAATCTTTTGATTATAATATTACTTGTGATAGGAATTTAACAAAGAATTCATCCCGCGTCTTTTGATTACAATATCAACTATGATAGGAATTTGACAAAGATTTCATCTCACGTCTTTTGATAATAATATTTCTTATGATAGGAATCTGACAAAGAATTCATCTCAAGTTTTTCGATTATAATATTACCTGTGATAGGGATTTAACAAAGAATTCATCTCACGTCTTTTGATTATAATACTACTTGTGATAGGAATTTGACAAAAAATTCACCCCACCTATTTCGATTATATTACTTTTGATAGGAATCTCACAAAAAATCCACCCCACGTATTTCGATTATACTACTTTTGATAGGAATCTGACGAAGAAATTAACCCAGATCAATTTCCGAGCTAAACAAAATCCCGAGCAGCGAGGAAGACCCAATATGCCAGTATTTAAAAAAAGAAAACTACCAACTTCTCTGACAATAATGGAGTTCATAAAAAGTTGAGGGCGATCACCTTACTTCGGAAAGAAAATTGAACTCGAAAATAAAAAAAAAAAAATTCTTAATCTTATAGAAGGGTTATGATGGGGGAATCCCTTCTACAGGGAGAAAGTTTGTTGGATGGGCCCTACGGTGAAAGAGCAGGGGAAAGAGGGGGCGGGGGTGGGAGGTGGGGGGAAAGAAAGTGGGCGATAAACGGTGAAAGCGGACAACGATGTCGAGGATCGTCCTTATGATTGTGTGATTTCGAAACTTTCTTTTTCCGAAAGGTCGCTCGTATCTTGGAGGGGAGTTGAGAGAAAGGACGCTGTTGATGTGACAGAAAAATGTGATGGAAGAGAACGATGGAAAATAATTACAAGAAAAGAGTGAGAGATTTTTTTATTGTCTTTGTCAGACCTTTACAAGAACCCCGCGCTTTTGAGGAAAAAAACGAAAACATAAGAATTTCTATCATTAGCAGAAAATGTCAAAAAAATCATTTGGTCTGACATACTACAAGAGGTAAAAAATAAAAATACCCAAAGTATCTATATAATGTGAGTGTCGTTTCAAAAGACATGAAGTATTAGATAACTGGGGAATATAATTATTCTTATCATTATGACAATCGTCTAAAACGTCATTGTATGCATTGTAAATATAATGTTAATGTAAGCTCAGAGTGAGTATTTTTTTAACAACTACAGCTTTGGACTTATGTTTTTTTTTCTTATGATCTTGTCTAGATAAAGTAATATTTTCTTCTCACCCAAAACCCAAAACTCTATAACATCTGAAATCTGTATGTTAGTTCGTGAACAAAAAATATTTATTTCAATAAGGAATTTAACCTATAATCTCTATTCTCTCTTTACTCTCTACAGCAAGACTCTATAACAATAGCATCCCCTATTATTCACCTCTTAGTTCATAAACAAAAGATATTTCTTTCAATGCAAAACTTTACCTGCAATCTTTATCCTCTACAGCAAGATTTATTTCAATAAAATCTTCAACCTACAATCTTTTTCTCTCTCTCTCTCTCTCTCTCTCTCTCTCTCTCTCTCTCTCTCTCTCTCTCTCTCTCTCTCTCTCTCCTCGACTGTGTAACATTATCTGAAAGCTGCCTGATAGACCATAGACAAAAAATATCTATTTCAATAAAAAAAAAACTTTACCTACAATCTTTACCCTACACAGCTCTCTATAGCAAGATTTATTTTAATACAAACTTAACCTATAATCTTTACTCTCTCTTCCCTATACTGTGTAACATTTTCTGAAATCTGCCTGATAGCCCTTAAACAAAAAATATCTATTTCAATAAAAAAACTTTACCGACAATCTTTACCCTACACAGCTCTCTATAGCAAGATTTATTTTAATACAAACTTAACCTATAATCTTTACTCTCTCTTCCCTATACTGTGTAACATTTTCTGAAATCTGCCTGATAGGCCATAAACAAAAAATATCTATTTCAATAAAAAAAACTTTACCTACAATCTTTACCCTACACAGCTCTCTATAGCAAGATTTATTTTAATACAAACTTGACCTATAATCTTTACTCTCTCTTCCCTATACTGTGTAACATTTTCTGAAATCTGTCTGATAGCCCTTAAACAAAAAATATCTATTTCAATAAAAAAAAACTTTACCTACAATCTTTACACTACACAGCTCTCTATAGCAAGATTTATTTTAATACAAACTTAACCTATAATCTTTACTCTCTCTTCCCTATACTGTGTAACATTTTCTGAAATCTGCCTGATAGGCCATAAACAAAAAATATCTATTTCAATAAAAAAAACTTTACCTACAATCTTTACCCTCTACAGCTCTGGCTTAGTATGTAAGCAAACATATCTTCCTTAGTGTCAGCATTCTTATTCTCCCGAGGTGCCTTTTCGCCAAGCTGCCTCGGTAAAAGAGGTCTTTTATCTCAGTTAAAGGTTACCTGTGGTAAGGTCTCTCTGGGGAGTTTTATGACAGCAGACGAGCATAAGTTGTTAGAGGTTTAGATTCTTTTGCCATCGCGGTTCATCCTACTTATTATAAGGTCTATTACGTTTGAGT
>NC_089762.1:43175890-43178390 GCF_040412425.1 Macrobrachium rosenbergii | reverse complement strand
TATATATATATATATATATATATATATATATATATATATATAGATATATATTATATACACACAAACATATATACATATACATATATCATTATCATAGGATCATATATATACATAAACTGTCATAGGATATTATGTTTACAAACATATACATATTTCATTCATTGACAAGATCATTACATAAACTGTCAAGGATCATAATTTCTAGACAAGATTGCCTCTCAGTAATAATAATAATAATAATAATAATAATAATAATAATAATAATAATAATAATAATAATAATAATAATAATACCCTTTATATATAGCAAGATCACACAACGCGACGATTACAGACCTGAACTCTGTGTCTTGGACACAGGACTGGAAGGAGAACTGCTGAACCTCATTTAACTTCCCCTGTAATCCAACACCCGAAATGTCGAACGTTCCTTTGTCTGCCAAAGTTCATCACAGAGAGGAAAGTTGCCTCCATAGATTCGACGTCGAGTCTCGCGTTTCCTGATTTGCTTTAAAATGAAGTAGCGCGTTTGTATAAAATATTTGTTTGTGGTTTTCATTTGTTCTTCTTTTTAAAGGATACATTTTATTCTCTCTCTCTCTCTCTCTCTCTCTCTCTCTCTCTCTCTCTCTCTCTCTTCCTGATTTGCTTAAAATAAATGAAGCATATTTGTCTAAAATATTCATCTGTGGTCTTCATTTGTTCTTTTTAAAGGACATATTTTATTCTCTCTCTCTCTCTCTCTCTCTCTCTCTCTCTCTCTCTCTCTCTCTCTCTCTTCCTGATTTGCTTTAAAAAAAAAAAGCATATTTGTCTAAGATATTCGTCTGTGGTCTTCATTTATTCTTCTTTTTAAAGGACATATTTTATTCTCTCTCTCTCTCTCTCTCTCTCTCTCTCTCTCTCTCTCTCTCTCTCTCTCTCTCTCTCTCTCTCTATAGCATTAACCTCAAAAAGCAGAACTATTAACACTATTTTTGGGAGTCCAAACATTCACATGGAACCTTCCAAAGAATGGGATTAAAAAAAGTCGAGGAGGCTATGACGTAAAAAAAATTGAACTCATTAGCAATGTAGAGGAAATGGCACTTATTTCCCTGAGCAAGCGTTACTTCTAATCCTTTTCGATTTTCTGCAGGCACACAACAATAAAATTAATCTCCTTTCTTGCTCATTTAATTCTTCTCAATCGTCATTCGTGAATTTATATATATTCAATCTCTAGACTTCAATATTTCTAAAAAAAAAAATTATCTTCGTTTTCTTTTAAGAGGTTCGAGGCATCCAGGAAATATGTATATGTATATGCATGTGTATATATATATATATAAATTTATATACATATATATTTGTGTGTGTGTCTGTGTATTATTTTAGAGCCTGGTACACTTAGTAAAACTGACTTTTAAACATCATTAGCATAATGAAAATTAGTACAAATGTTCGTAGCCAAATACGATCTCTAATCTTAATGCCACGTTCCCTTACAAAAACAATCACGTAAGGAAAACGAAAGCTAGTGCTTAGACGAAAAACTGTTTAGTTATTTACATACGAAATAAAAATGTAATGGAAAATAGAAAATTTGCATAATCCTTGGTACATACAAAGTATCAACATAAGTTTTATGCAAATGGAGTTTCTTGCTCTCTATCTAACACTACAAATCTCTCTCTCTCTCTCTCTCTCTCTCTCTCTCTCTCTCTCTCTCTCTCTCTCTCTCTCTCTCAGTATGTTGTTATTTTCATCAATTCCACTAACTGTTTTTTATTTATACGAGCTATTAATACTTAGTTTGCTAAGTGGCATTTAAAGCAGATGCAGTAAGTGGAATGGCAATTTTCTGAAAACCAAACAGTTTATTTTCATTTAGATCAAAACTTAGTTCTTTATTTGGATGAAAACAAGTGTTTTTATTTTATAAAAAATAAATTTTTTATTTGGATAAAATAAATGTTTTTTTTAATAAAAATATTTTTGCTTAAATAAGAATGACTTTTTCTATTTGTATAAAAACTTATTTTTTATAGTTGGATAAAAACTAAGTTATTCATTTGTTTAAAAAAATTTTATTTGAATAAAAATTACTTTTCAATTTAGATAAAAATTCGTTTTAATACCCGGATTAAAAATATTTCTTTTTATTTGGAGAACGCTACATTTTTTCCGGATAAAAACAATTTTTTATTTTGATAAAAATGATTTTTTTATTTGGAAGAAAACCATTTTTCATTTAGATAAAAACTAGCTTTGATATGTGAATAAAAATAACTTTTTTATTTGGATAAAAACTATTTTTCATATCTGGATAAAGTCTAAATTGTTTTGGATAAAAACTACATTTTTATTTGGATTAAAACTAAATGCCAAATTCCCCCAGCACAAGGTAAATTAAACAGATTGAGAGTTAATCCATATATTGGGGTCTGTTGGTGAAGGCCATAAAATATTCAAAGAAAGTGTTATCTCTCTTTTTTGAAATCCCGTTCTCTCACCACGA
>NC_089762.1:43168390-43170890 GCF_040412425.1 Macrobrachium rosenbergii | reverse complement strand
AATTGCTGATAATTGTTCTCCGAACGCGGGCCTATGCCACGGTGACATCGATATTGAACTTTCAAAGGTGATCGGTTACAGGTGTCCTCACGTTGACAACAGATCAGTTTTGAACTTTGGAACTTGAAAAGAAGAAAAGGTGATCAGTTATGGATGTCTTCAGGTTGATAACAGATCAGCATCGAACTTTGGAATTTGTAAAAAAGAAAAATTGATTATTGATGTCATCACGTTGATAACAGCTCAATATAGAACTATACAACTTCTTCAGGTTGATAATAGATCAGTATTGAACTTTGGAACTTAAATAAAAGAAAAAATGATTACTGATGCCCTCACGTTGATAACAGATTAGCATCGACTTTGTAACTTGAAAAATATTAATTGTTGATGTCCTCGCGTTGATCAAATGTTATTATCGAACTTTGGAACTTGAAAAAAAGAAAAATTGATTATTGATGTCGTCACGTTGATAAAATATTATTATCGAACTTTGAAACTTGAAAAAAAGAAAAATTGATTATTGATGTCCTCACGTTGATAACAGATCACTATCTAACTTTGGAACTTAAAAGAAAAATTGGTTACTGATGTCCTCACGTTGAAAACAATTAGTATGGACTTTGTAACTTGAAAAAAAATAATTATTGATGTCCTCGCGTTGATAACAGATCACTATCGAACTTTGGAACTTAAAAAAAAGAGAAGGTAATCATTGACGTCCTCGCGTTGATAACAGATCAGTATCGAACTTTGGAACTTAAAATAAAACATACAAAATGGAGAAGAAATATATTTTAAGAAATATATTTCTTATATATATTTGTAGAGACACTCGCTGAAGAGGTTACATGTCCAGGGAACTTACTTATACAATACTGCCCCGTGCGGTGCACTGTAGGCATTACCTAAGGTTCTTTGCAGCGTGCCTTCGGCCCCAAGCCGCAACCCTTTTCGTCATTTTTACTGTACCTCCTTTCATATTCCATCTTACTTTCCACCTTCTCCTAACAATTGATTCACAGTGCAACTGAGAGGTTTTCCTCCTGTTACACCTTTCAAACCTTTTGCTGTCAATTTCCGTTTCAGCGCTGAATGACCTCATAGGTCCCAGTGCTTGAGCTTTGGCCTAAATTCTATATTTAATTCAGATCAGTTCCATATAATACTGGAACCAATAACTTTTGAATTCCCTGATTATGTCATATGGCTTATTAAGACTTCAAGCGAGATGGAATTATTTGCACAGACTTTTCATTATTGATATATTGATATATATATATATATATATATATATATATATATATATATATATATATATATATATATATATATATATATATATATATATATATATATATTATATATATATACTGTATATATATATATATATATATATATATATATATATATATATATATATATATATATATATATATATACTGCATATACCATAACATCAGTTGACTTTCAGAGTGAAGACATAAAGTAAAGACACACTGAAGATAGTCATTACTGTCTCACTCTTTATATATATATTCCATAACTGGTCGGCTGGTATAGTGGTTAGTGTCGTGGCATGCCACTCAGTTGTCGCGGATTCGCGTCTCCCCCAGGGCGATGAAAATTCACTAGCTCTGTATCATGATCAGTTACTGGTGCGGTGTGGGGTCTGCGGTGGGAGGTTGAAACCTACATTCTTTGAAAGCTTGAATTTCAAGTAGATGTTCCCTTTGGTGTGCTTGTTCCGTGTGAATAGGTTTCATCTACTGAAATAATAATAATAATAATAATAATAATAATAATAATAATAATAATAATAATAATAATAATAACATCAGGGTTGACTGAAGACCATATTGAGAGTATCAGGGAAAGAATGAAAGGCGACAAAAATGTACCATTTCAAGCAGTAGGGAGCGTCAATTTGTGCTTTATTTAGCGTGACATGGGAAAGAGAGAGAGAGAGAGAGAGAGAGAGAGAGAGAGAGACTCAACTCTACCAACGATCGCAGTCTAAAGTATCTTTCATCAATGCGGAAACGGAATTAGAAATCAATCTTTTTATCGATGACGGCTCTAAATTCGATTCTGTCAATGGGAGTGAGACGCAGTAATGAAAGGTATAATGAATCCCATCAATCATAAAAGCAATATTACTCTAACGACAATTCATGGCCCCTTTGCAAATTTCGCAATGCATACTAAATAGTTCATTGATGGACTTCGCAAAGCAAATTTGAGCTGGAATCTCCATTCTTATTTATGGAGATATGAAATTAAATTGTAATGCAATTGATAAGTTGAAGATATTCATATACATGATCATCTAATATTCTGTTGTACTTTACTGCAATACATCTCCCTCTATTAACATTCCTCAAATCAACAGTTGTATTCCTTTGAAGGCTCACAATATAGGCCTACCTGACTTGGCTCCTAGGTCTATAGAAGCACTCTAGTCCTGCACTCTCCCTGCGATGTATCTTTCACTCATCAG
>NC_089762.1:43150890-43163390 GCF_040412425.1 Macrobrachium rosenbergii | reverse complement strand
GTTTCTCTTTCATGCGGAAAGAGTTTTCAGGGAAAAAGGATTTAGGAATTCCCTCTCCTGTCATCTGGTAGGAGAAACAGGACAGAATAGGATAAATGAATAAATTAGGAGATAAATAGATGGAAATAACAGTATCTCCCACTCCGAAAAAATATATTCAAGGAAAAGAGATAAATAATATTTAATTTGTAACTAGAAGCTTCTCTTTCATAATAAGAGAGTTTTCAGTGAAGCAGGATTTAGGAACTCACTCTCCTGTCATCTGATAAAAGTGAACAAGACCTCAAGGAGCCGACGGTCTCGAAAATTACTTCTGTCGGGTGGAATAATGTTCTTACAACATCAGGGAAATGTATCACTGAACTTAAAGCTTCATTTATTAATGTGTGTGGGACTACCGGCTGTATCTGCGCAAGACTGTATTATTTTTTAAAAGGTTTATCGTAAATAAAGATTTCTTGAGCGACAATTTGATTTGGGGGATTGGTATGGAATGTACGCATGGTGAAAGAGTTGCGAACTTAGAATGCACTAATGGTTTGCTTGGTTGATATTTCTCTCTCTCTCTCTCTCTCTCTCTCTCTCTCTTTAATACACTTTCTTGTGTTCATTTCTATTTAGATTAGTTACCTGTAGCTTTGTTAGAGAAATTATTTATACTAACAATTGAGATTGCATATATATATATATATATTATATATATATATATATATATATATATATATATATATTATATATATATATATATATATATATATATATATATATATATATATATATATATATATATATATATATATATATATATATATAATATATATATATATATATATATATATTATATTTATAATTATTCCCCCTTTTTGTTTCCTCCTTTTTTTATTTTCTCCTTTTTTCATTTCCTCCTTTTTTTCCTTTTTTATTTCCTCCTTTTTTTATTTCACCCTTTTTTTAAATTTTCCCCTTTTTTATTTCCCCCTTTTATTATTTACTCCTTTTTTTATTTCCCCCTTGTTTTATATCCTTTTTTATATTTACTCCATTTTTTATTTACACTTTTTTTTATCGACCCGCGGACGAAATTTGCCGAAATTCCCGCTGCCTCTTCCGAAGTTCCGGGTCCTTTTCTTTCGGGGGTTGCAAAGTTAGCTTCCATCGTCCTCCAGGGACAAAAAAAAAAAAATAGAAAATCAATTTGGAATGAGACAATCGTTCCAGATAATTAGAATTTCTGTGACGTCCCTTGGGGCGGTGTTGCAATAGTTTATAGAAAATTCTTGTTGCTCGTATTTTAGCGGAGGACGAGTTTTTAATCTTTCTTTTTTACCGGCAGGAGAAGTGTTAAGGGAGTTTTATTTCCGGATTATTATTACTTTCGCTGAAATCAATCCTTCTCCTTAGCAAAGAGTTTTTGATGGAGTTTTATTCGCTAATTATAATTATTTCCTATGAAATCAATCCTTCCCTTTCGCAGAAGAGTTTTTGATGGAGTTTTATTCGCGAATTACAATTATTTTCGCTGAAATTATAACCTGGCAAATGTTGCGCTGCTCAATTTACCTATTCCGTCACGTCTTTTCTGAAATTGTGGAGCTACGCAATTTACTATTTTATAAACTAAATATTTGAAAGATACATTTTAACGAAAATTGCATTTATCATTACACTTAATTCATTAAAAATCAATATTTTCCGTATTTCTACCAATCAGAATACGTCAAAATACTTTTAATCCTCTGTCAGATTTTTGTCCATTTCAGGAATTCATACATGCACCAGAAATTAATAACCAGATATCAATCGCAATAACACATTTCCGTCTTTTTTAAGTGCAAAAATTTGTTTTATTTTTTCTACTATTTATTAATTTTGTTTCTCTAGTTCTTTTGTTTTTTCGACAAACGAGGGAACTTCCCTCATCTGTACTAACGAGATGACAAATTTACGTTCAATTATTGTATGACAGACGAGCTCCTTTATGCAATATATGCCATCGTCAGCGGATAAATTTTGCATGACTTTTACCGTTAACTGCAATTTTTCTCGACAAGCATACCATAATTTAAGTTCTATTTAAATCGTATGTTTTTGTGCTTGTATTAGCCGAGGCAATATTTGTTACACGACTTTTACTGTTAACTGTAAATTTTTTTCGACAAGCATACCATAATTTAAGTTGTATTTATATCGTATATCCGGCTGCTTCCATTAGCTGAGGCAATATTTGGTCATATTTTATTACTTATATTTCTCGTGAATTTTTGTAACTATTGAAAGTAACTTTTAGAAAATAATAACAGCAATAAAGTGAAAAGCCATCGGCTTACGATGCATAATCTCCATTACCTTAGTTTTCCTATTTTAAGAAAGACAGATCTTGAAGAAAGAGCAGAATAAAAAAAAATAATATGAAATATTTCATTGTTTAGGAAATTATCATATCCAGACGAAGTTCTTTCAAAGAAACACATTATTCTTTGGAAGCTTGAATTTAGAGTCAATGGCCCCTGCAGGCTTGTTCAATATAAATAGGGGGTTTATCCTCTGAATAATAATAATAATAATAATAATAATAATAATAATAATAATAATAATAATAATAATAATAATAATAATAATCAGAAGAAGAAGAAGAAGAAGAAGAAGAAGAAGAAGAAGAAGAAGAAGAAGAAGAAGAAGAAGAAGAAGAAGAAGAAGAATTATAATTAATTAAATGCTTTCTAACATTATTTACGTAAAATTTACTCCTTCTCTAATTCTCCATAATCCTCAGTTTTCCATTTATATCAACAAATGTCAAAACATGAAAACATTCAAACCAAGGAAAAAAAAAACTCAAGACAACCCAAAACGCTGAACATCCCAAATTAAACAAAAAAAACATTTTTTGAATTTCTAACAAGGAGACTAAACGAAATCCTCTAATTGCTTTACAAGAATTCTCTCTCTCTCTCTCCCCGCAGAGAAAGGGATTTACTATTGGGAAATCAAGTACATTCCTGAATATAGAAAAAAACTCCTTGTGGGCGATACTAATTGCATTCAAAGGCTGAAAGAAATTATTATCTTTTTATGCTGAGTTTCTCCAGTAGAGTGGCTTGGGACAGAGATTAAAATAAATAGATAATTCAAGGAAGAAGGAGGTGGTTTACTACTTGATGGAGAGATAATAATAATAATAATAATAATAATAAGATAATAATAATAATAATAATAATAATAATAATAATAATAATAATAATAATAATAATAATAATAATAAGGTCTGCCGCTTATTGGAAAGAAGGTTATAGGAGGCGTGAAGTACAGAGTCTGGAAGTGAATGCTTGGAATTTGAAGGTAAGAAACTTATTGAACAGTGTAATAAGTAAATATATATATATATATATATATATATATATATATATATATATATATATATATATATATATATATATATATATATATATATATATAGAGAGAGAGAGAGAGAGAGAGAGAGAGAGAGAGAGAGAGAGAGAGAGAGGGAGAGAGAGAGAGAGAGACCAAAGGTAAGAACTGGAGACAAAGAAAAATTACTTTATTTTGGCCCTGATGGAAAGAGAACGAAAACACTAATACTTGCATACATACATACATACATATGCATACATATACACATTAATTACATAAATACATACATACTTACAAGTGCATATAATAAATGTGTTACGATCTTCCCACAATATTTATACCATTTCAACTCATAACACCCCTTGTATTTATTACATTAAGCCCTTTACTCCCCAATTAAGTCTTCAAAACAAGCCCTAATAAACTCCAGAGCACCACCAGCGCCATCTATCCTCGAAACCTTGCGGATCCCATCAAAACAATCCCGATACCTTCAGCCACCGATTCGTACCCTCTAGTATGAGACGTATAATCCCCCTCCACAGCCGACCGTGTTTGTCAATGATAAATTCCATCATATTGTTGTTCAATCTCCCGTAGCCAGCGGCCATTAAAGGCTGGAGATTGTTGACGTAACGCAAATGCATTCCAGATATCGGCGCGCGAGATTTATCGCGTGGAGTGGTAAGATGGCGCGCGTTTTCTCACATCTTGTTTTTCGGTGTTTCCTGCCACTGAGCAAAAGGTTTTTAATATTAATCTCTTTTTTTTGTAGGTTTATTAAATTTACCGCTTTTTCTGTAGTAAGAAAGTTAAAGAAAATATTCGTAGCCGGAAAATATTAAGATTTTATTTCCGCTAACTCATTGTACTTTTATTGCATATTTTGAATCCTTCCGTCATACTAGAATGGCCCTTATAATCACCAGTTCTGATAAAAGGACAATATTTATTCAAAGCACATCACCTCCCATTTGCTTTTACCCGTTAAATAATTTTTAATGCAATAGCTCTAGGTACACCTATTGTACATCTAGGAGGAAAAATTTATTTTCCTTTTATTTATATCGAAAAAATATTCTAATTTCAAAAGAATATAAGTATAGTCACATTTATGAATGCAAAATGTATCACGTCTCTTACTCTTTGATTTCGAGTGAAAAATAAAAACAAAATTCTTTCCTAAAATCGTTAAGGTGAATGAACCCGGGTGATTGACACGTTATTTAAGTTTCGGTCATTATCAATATTTCAATCACTTTGTCCAAAAAGAACAACGATAGGATTTATAATTACCAATTACCTGCAAAATAACGAACTTTTCATCTCGGAATCCTGTGGAATTGAATTCATCGTATGTATATATATATGTATGTATATATATATATATATATATATATATATATATATATATATATATATATATATATATATATATGTCTATGTATGTATGTGTATATACATATACATATAGATACAGATATATATATATATATATATATATATATATATATATATATATATATATATATATATATATATATACATATAGATTAAAAAGAGATTCAGATTAGGCGTAAAGAAAAAAATTTTTTTTTACTTCAGACAAGAATGGACATCAATAATTAAATTTTTTCTTTGGAAAGATACCATGATTATTGGATATTTCATGTCACAAAAAAGGGTTTTGATAATTCACTGGTTACCATGCTTACTATTGGAAAAAATAAAAATAAAAATAAAAAATAAACAAATTAGAAAAAATTTCCATTTAGAAAAGGGGACTTTTTCTTATTTTTTACCTTATTCAATACTGCAAAAATAAAAGAAAATAGAGGAAAAGTCTAAAAACGAGAAAAAGTCTCCATTTGGAAAAGGAGCAGTCGATGAGGAATAAATAACTGCATTCATCAGAAACCATATGAAAATAATCAAGCTATTTTACATTACCAATAAAATTTCAGTGATATTTTATCATAAGGGATAAATCTAATAAGCTATATTGATAGATAAATTTTAATTGCAAATACAAGCTGGAATTTTCCCGAGTCAACTGACTATTTTCTTTTATTACAAAACTATTTCCTAGAAAATCATGCGAACAGTATTACTAGCAGTTTTAAGAATTACACAATTTAACGAATAATACAGTATCCCCTAATTCGTCAGCACATCTGAAATATTATATTCTAACGACGGGAGGACGTAATTAAAAATTACAATTGAATTTGAGGGGATAAAAAGAATTTCCAATAACATTTCATCCGCGAACAACATTCACCATTTCATTTTCGAGGCTAATTCAGATATAATAATCCTTTCCCCCATTGACAAAATAAACTTGATTATAAAAGAATTAAGTAAAAAAAAAATTACAAAAATCAACGCATTCCAGCAAACATTTTCATCCGTGGGAAGAATATTCGCCAAAGGTAAAATTGGAAAAATTTCCAGCCGAGTCTGGAAAAATGGAGGAGGAAAAGTATGAAATCACGAAGTCAAGGAATATATTCCGTAATGAATACTGCGATTTATTCGGGAGATGCGGAATTTCAAAAGCAAGGAAAAGTAGCGTTTTGTTGCTGTTCCTTTGCCAGCTTGTATCTGGGGCTGGGTTAATACTTTACTAGATAAATGAGGAGAAATATTCCTTATTCTCTCTCTCTCTCTCTCTCTCTCATATATATATACTGTGTATATATATATATATATATATATATATATATATATATATATATATATATATATATATATATATATATATTTATATGTATATATATACATATATATATATATATATATATATATATATATATATACATATATATATATATATATATATATATATATATATATATACATACAGTAGAAACTTAAGTCCATTTTCCATGACAAAATCATTTAAAGGACATGAAAATATCCACCAAATATTTCAAAAAATCTTACGACACAAGACTAACATATCTATAAACTCTCACTGAAATCATAACGTCTCTCTCTCTCTCTCTCTCTCTCTCTCTCTCTCTCTCTCTCTCTCTCTCTCTCTCTCTCTCAGTAAATCCTGAAAAAGATTAAAAATAAAACTGCAATATCAAACATCTTCGTCATTCAGAGCACTCGCGAATTCTCCCTCGGAAAAGAAATGAGATGAAGGCTCTCGTACCGTCGCAAATTTTCCATGAGAGAGAGAGAGAGAGAGAGATAGAGAGAGTGAGAGAGAGAGAGAGAGAGAGACTCTGTCATAAGGCATGATGATGAGAACCACTACTACAGATTTTCCTCAAGGATGAAGTAATCGAATCGGGCGGCGTTCATAACTCCAGCTTCCTGGGGTTAAGCAAACTCTCTCTCTCTCTCGTCTCAGGAGTTTATTCTCAGGACAGAAATGCAAGGGGCTACATCCACTGAGAGAGAGAGAGAGAGAGAGAGAGAGAGAGAGAGAGAGAGAGAGAGAGAGAGAGAGAGAGACAGAGACAGACAGACAGACAGAGAAAGAGAGAGAGAGAGAGGAGAAGACAGGACAGAAATGCAAGGGACAACATCCCCTGAGATAGAGAGAGAGAGAGAGAGAGAGAGAGAGAGAGAGAGAGAGAGAGAGAGAGAGAGAGATAAGAGTGGAAAAGGAGAAGACATTATTGCTGCCAAGGCAAATAAAACTTTATTATTATCATCACAGACTTGTGCAGCTTACATGACAACGAGTCCCGGAGGGATTTTTAATGTCTTACAATTTTTCTTTCGGGGAAACTTAATTCTGAAGTATTTTCACGTCGCATTAAATGTTTTCTCTTTTCATTTTGTCAACGTATGATAACATATATAAGAGATGAAAAGAATACTCGTTTATGTATGTATAATATATATATATATATATATATATATATATATATATATATATATATATATATATATATATATATATATATATATATATCAATGTCAACTCGTGCCTCATAACAGATTCCCAAATCATACCCAAAATGGCTTCACAACACATAATTCCTCTTATCCAACACAGCCAGCCATCCTCTCAGCCACCAGAGAGAGGAAAGAAAGGGAGAATATTCTTTATGCATCCTAATCCCGCCTTCATCCTTACACTTCATGCTTTTGCAAGCTACTGCGCTCCGCAGGCGCGTTTCCCGCGGGGATTTGCGCGCATCCCATGAATAAAAGTTTTCAGTCGAAGCGTGTCAATGCAAACGCACATATTCCCGCTCGGCGCCCAACCACAGTCGCAAGCACACACAAGACATCCAGCGAGAAGGAATTATTGGTCTTTTCTCTCGTGATGAGAAGCGTTCTGTCCTTTCCTTCAATATCACGAGAGGGTTTCTTTTTTATCGAATTATTCGCGGAGGTATAAAGGGTTTCTCGAGTTTTGCTTCGTCGTAGTCAACTGATAATTTCTTTTATTGTTTATTGTTTATTTGTGGGCGTCAGATAGTTATTCAGTATTTGAATTTAGAAATCAATGGAATTTATGAATCAATAGGAACGGTAAGGTGAATACACATTTACGAATTAATAGGAAAGGCAATGTATATTTGAATTTTTAGAAAAATTTGTTTGTTTAAATTGAAATTTTTTATTTTTTATTGTTTATTTGTGGGCGTCAGATAGTTATTCAGTATTTGAATTTAGAAATCAGTGGAAAAAGTAATGTATATTTGAATTTATGAATCAAAAGGAACAGTAACGTGAATACGCATTTACGAATTAATAGGAAAAGCAATGTATATTGGAATTTAAGAATCAACAGAAAAATTAATGTGTATTTGAATTTAAAAGTCAATAGGAAAAGTAACGTGCATTTGAATTTAAAAACTAATAGAAAAAGTAATGTATATTTTACTTTAAATTAAAAAAAAATTAACGTACATACTTCTAAGACTTTTTTTTTCTTTTTTGGCTTGAGTTGAGTTTGTAACATTGAAATTATAAATTCATCAGAAAAGCTGACATTGAGTTTGCTACAAGGTATTCACAGGTCATACATTTCTTACTTTTCATTTCAAGGAGAATGAAACTGGCCATTAAAAAAATGCATATAACGAGGATAATGACGGCTTTTAAATTTATTTTCTAATCATTATTTTTTACTGTAAGGGAAAGATCAAGTCATGATTAGTGCGATATATTAATTTTATAAAGGGACGATATAGACACTTTCGGGAACGTTCTAATTTTACTAATAAAAGTATGCGATTATGCTTAGAAAGAACTTTCCTGATAAAGCTATATTTACCAATGAAACATGTATACGAGCGGGTTTCATTCATAAATAACAATAATAATATTATTCAACAGTACCAACTCATCTACTCTGTCGACTTGTCTCAGCAAGCAAGCTTTCCCCAAAATCCTATTGTTCTTTTATTCAATTTAACATTAATTTCACAAATTTACACACGTCGACAAACATGTAAGTTTTCCGGACAGATTAAAAAAAAAAAAGTAAAAAATGCGCCGAAGTTTGTTCGGCGCAATCGAGTTTTCTATACAGCATATAATCAAGGCCACCGAAAATAGATCTGTTTTTCAGTGGTATCAGTATAATGCTATATGAGCCGCGGCCCATGAAACTTTAATTACAGCCCGGTGGTGGCGTGGCCTATATCGTTGCCAGAAGCACGATTATTGCTAAATTTAACCTTAAATAAAATAAAATAAAAACTACTGAGGCTAGAGGGTTGCATTTTGGTATGTTTGATGATTGGAAGGTGGATGTTCAACATACCAATTTGCAGCCCTCTAGCCTCGGTAGGTTTTGAGATCTGAGGGAGGACAGAAAAGGTGTGGACAGACAGACAAAATCGGCACAACAGTTTTTTCTTTTCAGAAAACTAAAAACGGAAAACAAAACCAGGAAATGCAACTTTAAAAACAGTTTTCACCCACGAAACACCACCGTTCAGCATTCGAATCGAGCAACGAGAAATAATTCGCGAGTGAAGAAAAAAAAAAAAAAATTCCAATCCCGTTTTCAATTGCGAGAAAACATATCATCGAGTTTTCAGGTGCAATTTTTAACGGTAATCTGCCGCTGTTTCACTTGCTGTTTCACTTTTTGGCATTCCGCTTCGTGCACAAGTCTGCAATGCAATTTATGCAATTTCACTCTCTTATCTCTTTAGAGAGTCTGCCGCCTCTGACTCAACCTGGAGCATTTGGGGACGAGAGTTAAAGAAATTTGAGGACATATTTTAAAGGCTTAGCTCTCTCTCTCTCTCTCTCTCTCTCTCTCTCTCTCTCTCTCTCTCTCTCTCTCTCTCTCTCTCTGTTTCCTCAACGGCTCTTTCTTCGGCCGGAATTTTCTTTGGGCAAATGACGTGATTTTTCATCGTTAAGTTAATGCCGTGGAAAGTTTGTCACGTTTCGTATTATTTGACATTTTTAACGTTATTTTTAAACTTATAAAATGATGTACTGAATATTATCTTCATTCCTGTTTGAATGTTCCATTCGCGATCCATCAGTTATGTTTGCCTGAGAGAGAGAGAGAGAGAGAGAGAGAGAGAGAGAGAGAGAGAGAGAGAGAGAGAGAGAGACAATATTTATAGAAGCTCATTTACTTTGTCAACTTTGAAACAACAAAGGAGTGACCCAAAGTTCACAAACTCTTTTAATTGCTTCCTCCTTTCTTCATGATCAGTTCGTCGCTACGACAGCAGACATTTAAGACACTTAAATAACAAAGGGCATTTATAAGTTGTCTACTCGTAACTTACGAGAACTCTACTGATTTTTTATATATATCTTTAGATTAAACGGTTGAAGTGTAATTAGAAACTTTAACGGATATTTCTTCTCAAGAGAAAATCATCACCGGTCATGACTGATCTATAAGTAAACATTTGACAAAATCGGAAAAACAAATAAAAATTAACTTTATACTTAAACAGTACGTATATGCTCAGGTCTTCAGGCGTTAGTTTTGTCTGACTTTACGTAAGAATGACAACCAAAATCTTCGATTACCTTAACCAGATGTCATCCATGACCAAATGAGGTAGCAGGCCACATAACAGGAGAATAAACAGATGGCCAACATACCATATAAATCTACATACTTGGAAAAATATCAGAGTTTCTCAAAGCAAGTTACAATCTTCCAGAACTTCTCAGAAATTCACGAGGCACAAAATTTCACAGCTGAATAAAACGATTAGAAATATTGCATGAAGCTGGAATCTAATTGTGGCAGAGTCATCCCAATTACTTTTTAAACAATAGGAACCATATTAATGTCCAAATTAATGTGCATATTCAGACTTCATTCTACCCTCAACACGCAGAACTTTAATTAATCATAAAATACTCTGAATAGATAGAGGTGGTTGAGCATTAAATTTAGATTAGAAATACATTTTCGTTTGTAATATGATTGCGGCAGACGTTATACTAATTCCAGTACAAGAAAAGCAAGAAAATTAATGTAGGGCTACATATTTAGATTTCATTCTACCCTAAACAGGTAGAATTTTGTCAACTGCAAACACCTCACAGAGGTAGAGAGCAGTAGATTTAGATTAGAATATACATTTATCGTTTGCAAGTTCTGTTATAAGGAACCCTTTGAAAACCTTTGTCACATTACAGTCTAGGGAACAGGAATAAATAAGTAAAAAATGCGCCGAGGTTTCTTCGGCGCAATCGAGTTTTCTGTACAGTTTATAATGCTGTATGAGCCGTGGCCCATGAAACCTTCAGCCAAGGCCTGGTGGTGGCCTATACTAGGGCGTTGCCAGACGCACGATTATGGTTAACTTTAACCTTAAATAAAATAAAAACTGCTGAGGCTAGAAGGCTGCAATTTGGTATGTTTGATGATTGGAAGGTGGATGATTAACACACTAATTTGCAGCCATCTAACATCAGTAGTTTTTAAGATCTGAGGGCGGACAGAAAATGTGCGGAAAGACAGACAAAGCCGTCACAATAGCCTTTTTTTACAGAAAACTAAAACTGCTGCCTGAGTCATCATTGTTAGATAAATTCACCTGATCGCTGGAATTTCAGCGTTTTCTTCTCTACACGCGTTTTTCTGTATATTCAACTGCTAATGATATTTACGTTTAATGTTGTATTTTCTTTTCCTTTCACCTTATGTGGTTTTAGATTTTCGCTCTTCACTGGCCATCTTGTCAACATCTGTTATTGACAGGTAACCTCAAATCCTTCTCTCAGTTTCCGTCAGTTACAGTCCCACGGGATTTCAGAGTTTGGTCTCCATATTTTGGCCAGGTTCTGTGCTTTGAAGAAAGTGGTTCGATTATTTTGCCTCTCCGCTTTTGAAGTCCGTCTTTCCATTCTGTTTGATCAAATAAGGTACAAAATCTCCCCTTTCCTAAATACTTCTACAGTTAACAATATCAGCAGATTCTGGAACCTATCAGATAATTCAGTCGTCAGTATGTTTCATAAAAACTGGATACAGTAATCATGTTTTTTTTTTTTAGCATTTAAAATTTATCGAGTCGATATTTGGTCTAAATTCGAAAATTCACTTCCTTTATTTTATTCATTTCTTATTTTATGTCTATCCTTACATATCATCCCATTACAAATTAAGGCCTCTCGAAATTTATCATCTGTTTATATTCTACTATAATTAAACCAAAGGCCCTTCGTCAAATAAACGTTATTACATTACTCTCAATATAATTTTTATTATTACTTCTACATTAAGTGGCTGGGCTAAGGTTATACACAGCAGATGGAGGCACAAGGGACGTTTTTGAAGACAATTGCCTGAAGTAGCAATTATTTTCATTTTTGAGCTTACTTGGTAAAAGGAAATATTATTGATTATTTTGTTATACATTGTAGATAGAAACATAAGGGACATTTTTGAAAACTGCCATCTAAAACGAAGTAGCAATTATTTGATTTTTTCACTTTCCATAGGAAAAGGAAATATTCTTGATTATTTTACCCTAGTCTTCATATATGTCTTAAGGCATTATTAACCAATTTGGTAACATGCGATTGTTCAATAAACGACCTCAATTATTAGTACTGCTGACGCCAGCAAATGACACGGAGATTATCCTGTAATAGCCATTAGCCGTAAGGCTTAATCAGGATATCTGAGATTAGAGATTATACTAAGACTTAATTATTTT
>NC_089762.1:43140890-43145890 GCF_040412425.1 Macrobrachium rosenbergii | reverse complement strand
TTATATAACCATGATCAATTATATAATCAAGTCGTGAGGCTATGTCACCTAATTATATAAATGTACTTCGACACAGTGTTTCTGGCCAGAGATCACAATAGTATCAATTATAAAATCAATTGTATGACTTTAATCAATTATATAATCAATTCATGAGGCTAAGTGACCTAACTTTACGAACAAACATAGTTAAATTACTTCCTTTTTAGTTTTCTGAAAAGAAAGCAAGTTGTGCCGGCTTTGTCTGTCCGTCCGCACTTTTTCTGTCCGCACTTTTTCTATTCGCCCTCAGATCTTAAAAACTACTGAGGCTAGAGGGCTGCAAATTGATGTGTTGATCATCCACCCTCCACTTATCAAACATACCAAATTGCAGCCCTCTAGCCTCAGTAATTTTGATTTTATTTAAGGTTAAAGTTAGCCATAATCGTGCGTCTGACAACGATACAAGCCAGCCACGAGGGCCGTGGTTAAAGTTTCATGGGGCGCGGCTCATACAGCATTATACTGAGACCATAGAAAGATATGGATCAATTTTCGGTGACCTTGATTGTATGCTGTACAGAAAACTCGATTGAGCCGAAGAAACTTCGGCGCATTTTTTAGGCTACTGTTTTATAGGTTTCCAATGAAAAATTACTGTAATTGGAACGATAATCTCCTACTTAATAAAATAAATACCTCCATTTGTTCTTATATGGATATTTTTCCTCATTATAAGGCCAAAGAGAAAATACAGTATTATTTATTGATCATAATTCATAAACATAATTAGAGAAATAATATTTCTTTCTAAGATATCTTTCTATGGTTGAGACATTATTTAATTATTTTCGTTTTATTAATGCCCTGTAAAATAATAATGGTTTCTTAATAACTATATTCGAAAGCTCTTCTAGAAAAAGATGAATTGGCAACTGACGAATGCAGAATAAAATAGATGTAGAACCCACCTCATTCATAAATTACGAATATATTCCAAATTATGGATTATGAATTTATTTCAAAACTGATATATAAAAAACAAATTTTGGATTGACCCAGTATGAAGTTTCTCTCTCTCCCTCTCTCTCTCTCAAAAAAAAAAAAAAAAAGTTTGAATTAAAGTCTAACTAAACATCGAATTTGAACCGGGCTTTTGGTGAACAATATAAAATTCTTTGAATAATTCACCTTTCCGAATTGCGAGGATATGCCTTTTTTTAGGCTGAAATATCCGATATATATTTGTGTTGTGACGTTTTCTGTGGAGCGAATTATGAAACATAATTCATATGCGGAATATGAATACTGTTCTACTGCTTCGTGGGATCATTTAATTTATTTATGCTCTCTCTCTCTCTCTCTCTCTCTCTCTCTCTCTCTCTCTCTCTCTCTCTCTCTCTCTAAATATATATATATATATATATATATATATATATATATATATATATATATATATATATATATATACATATATAAATATATATATGTATATATATAATATATATATATTTGTATATATATACGTGTATATACATATATATAATTACAGATTCGCCGTCAGTACGATTATAGATATGCGAAATATCAGGCCTTAAACTTTCTACCCCCTTGCCTCGTCTACAGACTACTTTTTTTGGTCGCTCTAAAATCGTAATTCTTCCCTAGGAAACATTTCTCCCTAATTCCTCCTTCCTCCTCCTCCTCCTCCTCCTTCACTTCCTGATCTGTTTTTTTTTTTATTTAGAGAGTTGGCCGCGTTCCAGCAGCTTTGTAGCTCATTGAATAAAAACGTTTTCACCTAAAACATTGTTGTAATCTTATCATTTTTCCGAGTTGAGAAAAAATTAATCTAAATAATCACTTCTCTTCATAACATCATCAAAGATCTGTTTTCTATCGTAACTGATGAGTACAAGAAAGAAATGAGTACATCGCCGCTTGATCAAAATGACATCAAAACACTGAGGAATCTGAGTAAAAAGAATGAACTCATTTTTATTCTAGACCAGATAAAGGGAAAGGTGTCGCCATTATGAAGAGAAGAAGTGATTTATCACTAGCGGATCCAGGGGGTGGGGGCACCTGGGCACGTGCGGCCCCCTCCCATGAAAAATAATGATAAAATAATAATATTGAAGATTTAGATAATAATAACATAAATGAAGAATATAAAAATGGGAAAAAATAAAGAATCAATTAAAGAAACAATATAAGTATATATATATATATATATATATATATATATATATATATATATATATATATATATATATATATATATATATAATGATGCATCTGGTCAAAGGTAAACTTTGCAACGTTTTTTTTCCTCTCAGAAATTTTTTCCTTTGAATGAATTCATGTCACATTCATTATTAAGTTATTTTCCTTTATTACATTTATTCAATTCCACCTTAAATCGTACATTTTAGAACAGCAGTCTAACCGCGATATTATCTTCAGCTCCTTTATTTCTGATATTAGTAAAAAGAAACTATACTTTATGTAATGATAAACCCTTCAATAATGTCCATTCCTTTGCTTACGTCGTTTAAAACCCTCCTGAGACAGTCATATTCAAATAACAGAGTAATTCTCCACTTCAGAGAATTACTTTTAATTTAGACCCATAAATAAAACCCTGGGGCTTCCTTAGGGAATGGTACTTTTAGTCAACAAAGAAAGTTCTCGCCCTTGCCTGCGGAATTGCTTGCAATTAAAACTTTTTGGCGTGCCTGCATGCTTCAAGCACTTACAGAACTATGCACAGCAACCTCCCGATCGTTTGCTTTTATTTCACTGCGGGTGCTGAGGTCCTCTGAAAATCGGGGAAAGCAAAATCCAGAAATAGAGGACGCAGAAAAAGCCGCGCTGTGAATGTGTGAAAAGTAATAGTGGGAAATTCAACACTGTGAGGACTTGCCTTACTATCCCGTCAGTAAAGGCTGAGATGCTGAGTTCAGTGAGGATGGGATGCTGAGTTCAGTAAAGGCTGAGATGCTGAGTTCAGTGAGGATGGGATGCTGAGTTCAGTAAAGGCTGAGATGCTGAGTTCAGTGAGGATGGGATGCTGAGTTCAGTAAAGGCTGAGATGCTGAGTTCAGTGAGGATGGGATGCTGAGTTCAGTAAAGGCTGAGATGCTGAGTTCTGTGAGGATGAGATGCTGAGTTCAGTATAGGCTGAGATGCTGGGTTCAGTAAAGGCTGAGATGCTGAGTTCAGTGAGGAGAGATGCTGAGTTCAGTAGGCTGAGATGCTGAGTTCAGTGAGGATGAGATGCTGAGTTCAGTAAAGACTGAGATGCTTAGTTCAATAAAGGCTGAGATACTGAGTTCAGGAAAGGCTGAGATACTGAGTTTAGTAAAGGATGGGATGCTGAGTTCAGTATAGGCTGAGATGCTTAGTTCAATAAAGGCTGAGATACTGAGTTCAGGAAAGGCTGAGATACTGAGTTTAGTAAAGGATGGGATGCTGAGTTCAGTATAGGCTGAGATGCTGAGTTCAGTAAAGGATGAGATGCAGGAGTTCAGCATAGGCAGAGATGCTGAGTTCAGTAGAGACTGAGATGCTGAGTTCAGTATAGGCTGGGATACTGGGTTCAGTAAAGGATGAGATGCTGAGTTCAGTATAGGCTGAGATGCTGAGTTCAGTAAAGGATGAGATGCAGGAGTTCAGCATAGGCAGAGATGCTGAGTTCAGTAGAGACTGAGAGGCTGAGTTCAGTATAGGCTCGGATACTGGGTTCAGTAAAGGCTGAGATGCTGAGTTCAGTATAGGCTGAGATGCTTAAGTTTGAGCGAAGCAGAGACGGTACAGTTGAATGAGCCCAGCCTCAAGGTTCGAAAGTACCAACCTCTGACGTGCAAGAGGTTGGTTTTGGATGACAGACAGCAGAAACGACCTTTGACCAGCGTTTCTGGGACGAGCTAGCTGTCTCAAGGTCAATATGACGATTGTCCACACCAGAGAAGAAACTACCCGCAAAGAGAATTCCATAACCCATTCTGAAGACGACTAAGAGAAGATCTAAGTGACACATCTCATCTTGACTTTTCAAAAAAGTTATATTACTGTTTTTTGTTAACCTGAAATCTGAGATGTTGCTTTATTTTCTCGATTTGTGGTATGAAAAAGGATCACTCCGTTATAAGTCACTGTGCGTCTGCCGACCTAAAGAGGGAATTGGGTACCTGGTAGTTAGACATTGCGGTGGTCGCTACCTAGGTTAAAAACGGCGTAGGGTTTGCAACCTCATTCCAAGGGTTGCTGAGAAACGGAAATCTAACAAATTCTAACATAAAAGGCTAACAGAAAAATTAAAACAAACACACACACACATATATATATGTATATATATATGTATGTATGTATGTATGTATGTATAATACATACATACATACATACATACATACATATATATATATATATATATATATATATATATATATATATATATATATATATATATCTTCATATATATACAAATATATATATATATAATATAATTTCTATATATGCACTTATGTACATACATTTACAAATGCATTTATATTTCTACAAATATATGTATTTATTTATTCATATGCACATATATATGTGTATGCATGTATTTATGCATTAAAATACGTCCAGTTCATTACTCTCCCCCTGCAATAATCATCTTAAAAATCCATGCGCAAATAATCCCCTTGCATAATATAATATCACCAGGAATATGCAATTTCGCAATTGTCCAAATTCGTCCAGGTACAAATTCATTTGGGTACAAATTCATTCAGGTACAAAGTCATTCGGGTACTGAAATAAGGAAATATTAAATATTCCCATAAAAAAATTCGAGATCTTACCTAATGACGTGTAATGCAGTACTATGGAGAGCTATTGATAAACTCAGTCACGTATCAATCAGAGGTTTTTTAGAAGAATATTTTCATCATTCGGCGATTCTAATCGACTCGTAATACTGGAACGGACGTATTATCACTCCTATATTTCAAGAGTGACAGAAAGGCCCG
>NC_089762.1:43115890-43138390 GCF_040412425.1 Macrobrachium rosenbergii | reverse complement strand
TAAAGAAATGTCCGTTACTTTTACACAAATACCTACAAGAACAGTTTCCACTGAATAATAATAATAATAATAATAATAATAATAATAATAATAATAATAATAATAAAGATATGCCCGTTACCTTTACACAAATACCTATGATAACAGTTTAAACTGAATAATAATAATAATAATAATAATAATAATAATAATAATAATAATAATAATAATAATAATAATTAACCAATTTCCTTTCCACGAATATCTACAGCAACAATTTCCACTCAGCAAATTGAACAAAACAAAAGCTACAACGAGCATTCAAAAATCATCGAAACCCAATGCTTGCCATCAAGATGCACGAAGCACGCCTTACAATGAAGTCAGCTTACAATGAATTACGGTTATGCGCTCATTATGCTCACGCGCTTACCCTGGAAACTGGTCTGATTCCGGCACACGCAGTATTCCGGTCTTCCTGGGCTGTCATTACGAAAATTAGTCATTTCACGTTAATGGCTGGATCATATATCTTATTGTAACCTCTTCGTTGAAGACATCCCACGCACGTTTGCGGGCGTTCTCTGCAAAGGAGGATGATGATGATGTTCAGTTTATTCGTGGGAGGGAATGTTAATGTATATTCACGCGATGTTATGCTGGTTGGTAGATTTCACTAAAATTTAAAGGAAAGGATGGGTTATATTCATAAGTTTGCTTTTCATCCGTCAGTGGCAAGCTCAAATACACTAATAAATTAAATTTCGGTTTATGTATGTATGTATGTATGTATGTATGTGTATGTATGTATGTATAAATATACATATATATATATATATATATATATATATATATATATATATATATATATATATATATATAATATACTTATATATACACATACACATATATATATATAATGTATGTATATGTACAGTAATGTATATATATATATATATATATATATATATATATATATATATATAGATAGATAGATAGATAGATAGATAGATAGATATATATATATATATATATATATATATATATATATATATATATATATATATATATATATAAAAGATATATATATATATATATATATATATATATATATATTATATATATATGTAAAAGTGTGTGTGTGTGTGAGTATTTGTTCCCTTGACGTAATTCTTACTAAAGCTGAAAGCACCTTCGGCCTTCGATCGGGAACACGTGTATTTCATTCTTTAGCAACTTCCAAAAACGCCTATTCATTCATCGTTTCAAGCAGATTAAAGAAAAACACGTAATCCAAACTAGCCTCTTCCATAAAAAACAATAAAAACAAATTATCCACGCCTAGCATTTCCATAAAAACAACAAGCTCTCGCTGAATATAAGTTGCATTTCTGGAATATAAACTTCACGTCATCGCCAGGCCTCACAAACACAATGAACAAAATTTGGTGGACCACGGTCTCTATAAATGAGTTTCTCTGACCGCCGGATTAGGTCGCGACGAACTTCAATATAGGAGAGATTTGTTTTATGGTTTTGTTTAACTTCCATTAACTGCATGGAGGATGTTCTCTGTGTGCATGGAAATTAGACTGACAACGGTTCAACCTTATCGATGGGTAGACCTTTTTTTCCTCGATGGTACAACGATGTCGTGTTAACTTTGTGAATTCAGTGAATAATTACTACTGCTTCTGGTATATGAAGCTTGCTTAACAGAAGCCAAGTTTATAGATGAAACAATGGCTAACTGAACATTGGAAAAGTTTGATTAGGATGGGGATTTGGTTGCAAAAACAATTAATGATTGCTGAATGAGAGGGAACACTGCAAGAGAAGTGTCAATGGAAGTAGAAATTGCACGGAAAGAGTGTTGAACTAGCTCTCCCTTATAGAAGTGAAATGTGGAAGCTGAGCAAGAAAGCGGTTGATTTTGGTTGTTTGCTTAGTTTACGTGAAAATGGGGTGCTTAAAAATGTACAGCTACAACAAATTATTTGTTGAATCGTTTTGCCATAGGAGAAAAATCGATCAAAATGTTTTGAGGTGATAGAGTCATGTGGAGAGAACGGAAAACGCAAGGTCGAGGAACCAGAAGTAGTGGAATGGTTGCTGGATTCGAAAAACTCTAACAACCAGTAAGGCAGAGATTGCCTGCAAGAAGAGAATAGTGATACTGTTTTTGTGCGGAATGCTGTGATACTTATGAGCTCTTGAGCAGACTCGGGTCCAAGCTGATATACCAGTCTTGCCTTGCCTGTGAAAGTCGGGAGTTCAATCCCAAGAGTAGGGAAACAACTGAAGCATATTTTCTTAAGAATCCGTTATGATTTTGTTGACATACGCAGTGAATTATGCACCTGGTAGTTTGTCAATGTTGGTGGGACTCAACTGTGGAAAAGTACTTGCTTAGAACGGTTATCCCAAGACATTCTTGTGTGTATGTGTATATATATGTAAGTGTGTGTGTGTTTACATGTAACCGTCTACGTGTTGAAACGTCAAAGTAATTGTAAACTAACCTATCACAGAAGCCGTTTACAAATACAAACATGGTGTCAGGTAAGCAAACTTAATGAATATACATACGAGTAGCATGCCTATGGACATATGCAGATGTGATGTTTATGTTCTCTAAAAGCCACGCAACTGGAGTAACACGTTACTACCTTAAATAAATAAACCATGAAGAAAGAAATTCAGTTCCTTTAAGAATGCGAAGCAGTGACAATTGGAGGAAGACATTATCCCCATAGGTAAATAAATAATTGAGAAAATAATTTCAGTTCCTTTAAGAACACGAAGCAGTGACAACTGCAGTAATGCATTATCACCATAAATGAATAAATAATTGAGGAAATAACTTCACTCCCTCTAACAACACGAACCACTGACAACTGGAAGAATACATTACCACCATAAATAAATAAATAAGAGTACGAACCAGCAATAATTGGAGGAGCACATCATCGCCACAAATAAGTAAATGATCAAAAAAAACTTTGAATTCCTTCCAGAATCCGAACAGTAACGACCGCGAACCCATCTGAAATTCAGACCGCGCGAAGTAGCAGGCAGCAGAGGCCGCCATCTCGAATCTAGAGGATGTTTTGATACGGTGGTCGAACCCAATGAAGCAATTAAATACACAAAAGCCCAGAAACCACTCGCCCGCCACTCCCCTCCCCCTCCACAACCCTGTTCAGTATTCAAACATTTCGGAATGCGTTTCAATCGGGCGAGAATTAACCGAGCCTCGGGCGAAGCCGGACCTAACCGACCAGGCCCTTTCTGTCTCTCTTCCAGTGGAGTGACACCGGCTGGGGTCAGTGCTAAATGATGAGAGAGGGACAATGCGGTGTTTTGATAAGTGATGGATGTGCACTGAAAATGTAATCATTTTTATGTACTTTGTATATGTGATATATATATATATATATATATATATATATATATATATATATATATATATATATATATATATATATATATATTCGTATATATCATATATGTGTGTGTTCATGTAGAATCTACTGGTCACTTTTTTATAAGCATGTGTGTGTATGTATATTTACAATATATAAATTCGTTACAATATGTTATTCGTAAATCAGGTTACCAGTGACTTTTTAATATATGTATATTAAACAATACGGTACTTTGATAGCTGATGAATGTGCAGTAAAAACCTAACCATTTTCACGTTCTCCAATATATATATATATATATATATATATATATATATATATATATATATATATATATATATATATATATATATATATATATATATATATATATATATACATACATACATACATATATATTTATATATATATATATATATATATATATATATATATATATATATATATATATATATACATACATATATATTTATTTATATATATATATATATATATATATATATATATATATATATATATATATATTCAAAATAAGCACAAACAAAATAAATAGAAAATTGGTATAAGGATTATAAAACAGAGTAGAGAGTCAAAATTTTCCTTTTCGAATCAAAATAAGTCATTCGCCATACTTGAAAATCCCTATACATCGTGCAGTTCCGTTGATACATTAATGTCCGACACATCCACATTAACAGGAACATGATCATTATCGCCACATAGTCAGTGACGGAGGGATAGAATCTTTTTTTCTTTTAGTCTTTTGATCTGATAATCAAAGCCTTTTAAAAACCCCGAGCAGAATTTCTGTCAAATTATTATTCCGCATCCCAAAAGTGGAAATCATCTTTGACATTTGACAGAGAGAGATAAGAGAGAGAGAGAGAGAGAGAGAGAGAGAGAGAGAGAGAGAGAGAGAGAGAGAGAGATAGAGAGAGAAGAAATGGTTTAAATAGAAATACATTTTTTTCTTACGTTTGTGAAAATGTGGACAATTTATTTGGGAAAATCGTGTTAAACATGTAGCATAGATTCAGTTGGTATCCAAAACATTCATTTTACGTAAGGCTAAATAATAAGATTGTAATCACTGAATAATTTAGGTGGAACGACTTTACTATCAAACTCTAAATCTATAAGGATATGAAGAACCAGTTTCAAGCTTAAAACCAATTATAGCGTTGGTCAAATTCTTAGCTAGTGTTTCAAAAACTTGATCATCTGCTCAGCGGTGAAAATAATATTTTTTCTTAAAAGGTTTCAGTCAGTGGTGTGGGACGGGTGATGAATAAAATGAAGCAAAGAGCTGTAAAAATGTACAACGTTGTATATTAAGAATCCACAATTATATCAAAATAAATTGCATTATTGAACGAAAAAGCTGAAAGGAGACACGAAAGTCTTTATTGATGTAATTGTGGATTTTTAATATTCGACAATTTAACCCCAACATTGGCAATTTCATTGTTTGAACGAAGTACCAGATCTGTCAGAGAGTGAATCATTATGTAGTTGATTTAGTTTGACTCACTGAATAACTGTATTTACCTTTACCAGTTGATTCTGTTTCCCCCTCTGCTACATTGCTTTTTGCTTTGAGAATGTTTGTAACATTTATTTTTCATAAAATTTCAACAGCATTGTTTGTATTGTTTTAGCCAATGGTAATGTTGTAATGTTGGATAAATAGACCATCATGTGTTCAAGGGCTTTCAAACACCACAGTGCTTTTGTTTTGAGGTTGTTTGTAACATTTCTTAGATAAAATTTTGACAGCATTGCTTGCATTGTTTTAGCCAATGGTAATGTTTTAATGTTGAATAAAGGGGCCGTGAACTGTTAAAGAACTTTCAAACACCACAATGCTTTTGCTTTGAGGATGTTTGTAAAACATTTTTTAGATGAAATTTCAACAGAGTTTCCTGCATTCTTGCAGTAAATAGTAATGTTTAAATGTTAAATAAACCGACCATATTCTGTTGAAGGGCTTTCGACCACTACAGTGCTTTTGCTTTGAGGATGTTTGTAAAACATTTTTTAGATGAAATTTCAACACAGTTGCTTGCATTCTTGCAGTAAATACTAATGTTTAAATGTTGAATGTGACCGTAAAGTGTTAAAGGGCTTTCAAATACCACTGAAATGTGAGCGAGGGCGGAATGTCAAGTGCACATAAAAGTGCAAATATTTTTATGATATTTTTTTTGAAAGAAATGAAGAATTACCCATTTCATGGTAATACTGAATGACAAAAATATAGTCGTTTTAACCTCTTACCTTTTGTATTCCATATACACACACAAACACACAAACACACACACACACCTACATGCAAAAAGAAGCAGATATATTCGCTCGGTCATTCAAGTTTTATGGCCACGAAAAAAAAAAAATACATTTGAACTTTAAAATGATTAGTGATGGGAATTCATTTGCGATGGGAATATTTTTTTTTTCTTGATTAAAGAGCGATAAAACAGTGAAATATATCTGCTATAATTCTGCGACAGTGAAAAGAGTTGGTTTTCTATGGCCAAGGTTAGAAAATTATATTTAATTTCCATTAGATGGAATATTTATTTCCCATTTTTATCTATTTTTGCTGAGTATATTGTTCTTTAATTTATCTTACTTATATATTTAATAAAATAGAAAGGATTAAGAGGTACGGTTTTACGCATAAATGAGGCAAAGAAACCGATAATTATTTTTACAAAAAGATTTCACAAGTCATTTATAATAATAATAATAATAATAATAATAATAATAATAATAATAAAGAAAATTAAGATGTACTGCTTAAAGAATAATTAAGACAAAGGTAATTATTATTTCACTAAAAGACCTTTCGAGTCATCAATAATAATAATAACAATAATAATAATAATAATAATAATAATAATAATAATAATAATAATAATAATAATAACGAAGATAGTTTAGATGCAGTGCTTTCTGAAAGACTAAGGTAAATAAACAGATTATTATTTTAATAATGGTGACAATGATGATGATGATGATGATAATGATGATGATGATGAAAATGTAAGTAGCAATTGGTTACTGTATAAGCCAAGTCCCGATTCCTGAGTTTCCAAAACCCCTCACCATAATGATAAGATTTTCAATTTTATTTTTTACGTTTTATTTTTACTTTCTTTGGAATTAAATTTTATCCAACATGGGAAATGTTACGGAATAGCTTTCTAAAAAAAGTTCCATAGTTTTCTAAAGAATAGCTTTCTAAAAAAAAGTTCTCTAGTTTTCTAAAGAATATCTTTCTAAAAAAAAGTTCTCTAGTTTTCTAAAGAATAGCTTTCTAAACAAAAGTTCTCCAGTTTTATAAAGAATATTAAAAACAATAGCTTTCTAAAAAAAAGTTCTCTAGTTTTCCTAAAGAATAAGTTCTATAGTTTTCTAAACAATAGCTTACTAAAAAAAAAAGAGTTCTCTAGCTTTCTAAAGAATAGATTTCTAAAAAAAAAAAAAGTTCTCTAGTTTTCTAAAGAATAGTTTTCTTAAAAGCTCTATAATTTTGTACGTCCATCAGTGTTTTATAGAGCGTCCAAGAGTTTTTTTTTTTTTTTCTACTGCTTTTTCTCATTCATTCCGGTCTAAAATTTACTCTTCGTTTATTTTATTTTAAGCTTACCTAAGGCATCACTCATTCTCCATATTCTTAAGAATACTCGAGTATAAGTCAGCACTTTTTTTTTCTGCACTTTTTCCGCCATCAGATCTTAAAAACCACCGAGGCTAGAGGGCTGCAAATTGGAATGTTCATCATCCACTCTCCAATCATCAAACATACCAAATTGCAGCCCTCTAGCCTTAGTAGTTTTTATTTTATTTAAGGTTAAAGTTAGCCATAATCGTGCGTCTGACAACGCATTAACACAGGCCACCACAGCCTGCTGAGAGTTTCATGGGCCGCGGCTCATACAGCATTATACCGAGACCACCGAAAGATAGCTCTATTTTCGGTGGCCTTGATTATACGCTGTAGCGGCTGTGAAGAAAACTCGATTGCCCCGAAAAAAATTCGGCGCATTTTTTACTTGTTTTCATTTTAGTTTAATTTTCTAGAGTGCCAATCATATTTGATTAAATTTCCCCGGGCCTAATGACCTCCGAAAACTTAAAAATACCTCCTTGCTACCGAGGGGACAACATCATTAGCGCCATTTTTTTTTTACTGTCCAAGAAATATGTCTTTAAAAATATGCATATTGTCTTGTCGGTACTTTTGGGAATAAAATTAAAAAAATATGGACGAAGAAAGATTGCTATCTGGGGAAAGGTTTTTTTTTTTTGCTCAAAACTTTCCAACTTCCCTATTTTGTATCTGTAATTAAATCACTAAATTATTAATGCTGCTCGGCCACTTTCTCTCCCTCTCTCTCTCATAAACTTATCCTTTTTCAAGTTCATTTACGAATGATTTACAAATAAAATATAGAATAATTTATAAATAATTTACAAATAATTTATGAATAATTTACAAAAATGATTTATAAATAATTTACAGATAATTTACAGATAATTTACGAATAATTTAAAAATAATTTATGAAATGATTTATAAATGATTTATGAATTTATTAAAAATAATTTATGAATTTTTTAAAATAATTTATGAATAATTTATAATTTATCAATAATTTACAAATAATTTATAAAATCCATAAATAATTTACAAATAATCTATAAATAATTTATGAATAATTTACAAATAATTTATAGAATAATTTATGTATAATTTACAAATAATTTATAAAATTCATAAATAATTTACAAATAATTTATAAATAATTTACAAATGATTTACAAATCATTTAGTTTATAAAATAATTTATGAATAATTTAAAAAAATTTATGAATAACTTCAAATAATTTATCAAATAATTTGCAAATAATTTAAAACGTCTTCACTAGCTTATGCAGCGTCTCCTCATAACCAATCAACAACAGCTCAAGGAAAATGAAGAAAATGAAAGACTAACTGGACTGAAATTGAGTATATGGTAAGGTGTAATTCACACCCATTTCCCTCCTTTTACTGTACCTCTTTTCGTATTCTCTTTCTTCCATCTTACTTTCCTCTGGGTTTCTTCCTTGTACTTCTTGCCTCTGGGTCTCCTTCTCCAAGTTTCTCTGGGTTTCTTCCTCGTTCTTGGGTCTACTTTTCCTGGTTCTATGGGTCTCCTTGTTTTCTAGGTCTCTTATTCTGATTTGTTTCTTCCTTGTGCTGGGTCTCCATCCTGGTCTTCTCTCTGTTTCTTCCTTGGCTTCTACTTTTCCTGGTTCTCTCTCCAATTCTCTGATTCTCTGGGGTTTGGGCCTACCTTTCCTGGTGCTTGGGTCTCATTCTGATTCTCTGGTTTCTTATTTGGGTCTACTTTTTCCTGGTGCTTCTCCTCCTGTTCTCTGGGTCTCATCCTGGTTCCTGAGTTCATCCTGGTTCTCTGGTTTCATCCTGGTTTGAGTCTCATCCTGGTTCTCTGAGTCTCATCCTGGTTCTCTAAGTCTCATCCTGGTTCCCTGAGTCTCATCCTGGTTCTCTGGGTGTCATCCTGGTTCTCTGGGTCTCATCCTGGTTCTCTAGGTCTCAGTGCCCTGAGTCTCATCTACTCTGGGTTCATCCTGGTTCCCTGGGTCTCATCCTGGTTCTCTGGGTCTCCTTCTGATTCTCTGGGTTTCTTCCTTGTGCTTGGGTCTACTTTTCCTGGTTCTCTGGGTCTCCTCCTGATTCTCTGGGTCTCCTTCCGATTCTCTGGGTTTCTTCCTTGTGCTTGGGCCTACTTTTCTCTCTGGGTCTCCTTCTCCTGATTCTCTGGGTTTCTTCCTTCCTCCTAGCTTCCTCTGGGTCTCATTCTGATTCTCTGGTTTCTTATTTGTCTCATCCTGGTTCTGCTTCTCCTCCTAGTTCTCTGGGTCTCATCCTGGTTCCCTGAGTCTCATCCTGGTTCTCTGGGTTTCATCCTGGTTCCCTGAGTCTCATCCTGGTTCTCTGAGTCTCATCCTGGTTCTCTAAGTCTCATCCTGGTTCCCTGAGTCTCATCCTGGTTCTCTGGGTGTCATCCTGGTTCTCTGGGTCTCATCCTGGTTCTCTAGGTCTCATCCTGGTTCCCTGAGTCTCATCCTGGTTCTCTGGGTCTCATCCTGGTTCCCTGGGTCTCATCCTGGTTCTCTGGGTCTCGTTCTCCTGTCAGTAAGCTCCAATTCGTATGTCCTTGAATATCTAATCAGAATCAGACTGTAAGACAATTTTTTCCCCAGAAATTTTTCCCGCAATGCAGAGGATTAAATCTATTCACTTCTTCATAGGTTTTCATCTTCTTGGCGGATATATATCTCTCTTTTTTTTCTTAACGAAATCTCATTAGCGATCTCATTAACACTCTCATTTAATCTAGCCGCTCTAACAAAACAGATCTCGCTTCGCTGGAGGAAAACGTTTCCCAGGGAAAAAAGAATTAATAAACGTTTGCTGCAGAAATATGAGGAACCATTTTTTGGGGGTCATATATATTTCTTTTTTTTCATATTTGATGTTATATTTCTTGTTTATTTGTTCATTTTAGTTTTCTGAAAAGAAAACTATTGTGCCGGTTTTGTCTGTCCGTCCGCATTTCATTCTGTCCGCACTTTTTCTGTCCGCCCTCAGATCTTCAAAACTACTGAGGCTAGAGGGCTGCAAATTAGTATATTGATCATCCACCCTCCAATCATCAAGCACACCAAATTGCAGCCCTCTAGTCTTAGTAGTTTTTAATTTATTTAAGGTTAAAGTTATCCATAATCGTGCTTCTGGCAAAGACACAGGCCAGGCCACCACAGGGCCGTGGTTAGAGTTTCATGGGACGCGGTTCATACAGCATTATACCGAGATCACCGAAAGTTAAGTCTATTTTCGGTGGCCTTGATTATACGATGCACAGAAAATTCGATTGCGCCGAAGACATTTCGGCGCATTTTTTTGCCTGTTTTAAGCCTTCTGTGCTCGTTAAAAACTTACTACCTGAAAGTTGGTTTTTTATTTTTTTTATTTTTTTGTATTTTCCATTTATTTATTTATTTATTTTTTTTTTGCAAACACTGGAAATTATCTGGTAAAGGATTTATTTACAGTTTGCTACAAAAGCCCTTTTTTTTTCTTTTAATTTGCAAAGAAAATCTTTAATTGTTTTATAATGAACCCTTTGGCAATTAGCTGCAAAATTGCACGGAAATTGTACATAATACATAATAATTTATCAGGAAGATAATACACCTAAATTAAAAATTACAATATTCGTTTCATCTCCCTTTGATGTTCAAGGGAAAAATTCTAGCTACATACTAACAAAAGGCATTTGATGACCTTACAAAGATCACTTATTAGTTAGCAAAACAAATTGAAAATACAGATTTAATATATGAAAACGGAAAAACTTCACTGCAGCTTATAATAATGCATAAAATTTTTAAAAAGTCAAGTAAAAATACACATTATATTATGAAACAAGAAAAACAGTAACGGGAATACTTCATTGTAGCTTATAATAACTAAAAATTTTTTTGAAGGCAAAACAGTCGAAAGTTAAGATTTTTTTTACACTCTATTGCAGCTTATAATAATTACTTTTTTTTTAAATGCGAAACAACTGAAAGTTAATATTTTTTTACACTTCATTTTAGCTTATAATAATTAATTTTTTTTTTAAAACGAAACGGTCGCAAGTAAAGATTTTTTTACGCTTCATTGTAGCTTATAATAATTATCTTTTTTTAAGGCTAAATGGCTGAAAGTTAAGATTTTTTTATACTTCATTTTAGCTTATAATGATAAATTTTCTAAAGGCAAAACAATCAAAAGTAAGGATTTTTTTATACTCCATTTCTAAAGGCAAAACAGTCAAAAGTAAGGATCTTTTATACTCCATTGTAGTTTATAATAATTTTTTTAAGGCAAAACAGCTGAAAGTAAAGAATTTCTTATACTTCATTGTAGATTACAATCATTTTCTTAAGGCAAAACAGCTGAAAGAAAAGACTTATTTATACTTCATTGTAGCTTATGATAACTGAAAGTTTTTTTTTCAAGAAAAAAGTCGAAAGTAAGAATGTTTTCTTTATCTCATTGTCGATGCAAAACCGAACACGGAGGATGTCGCCTTTCGCGAGGAGTAAAACGCGAAATATCTGTCGGCATTCAAAACCTTTCCCGGTCCCGGGATAGTATTCACCGAGCAGCAAATCCTTTTCCGGAGACGTGAACGCGCTATGGAACCGAAAGAGAGAGAGAGAGAGAGAGAGAGAGAGAGAGAGAGAGAGAGAGAGAGAGAGAGAGAGAGAGAGAGAGAGAGGTTGACAATAATGTAATAACATTAATATGCTACTAAGAAAGAGAGGGGGAACTGTAATTAGGAATTTGAACACTGAACTGTAATTAGAATTTGAACGCTGGAAATGCTTCTCAGAGAGAGAGAAGAGATGATAACGAGGATGAACAATAATAAAGGATTTGAACATTTAAATTCCTCTCTAGAGAGAGAGAGAGAGAGAGAGAGAGAGAGAGAGAGAGAGAGAGAGAGAGAGAGAGAGAGAGAGAGAGAGAGGGGTATTAAAAAGGTTGAACTATAAAGCGGACTTTGAACACTAAAATACTCTCTAGAGAAAGAAAGGGGAAGAGAGAGAGAGAGAGAGAGAGAGAGAGATGACAACGAGGTCGAACAATAATAAGGGATTTGAATATTGAAATGCCTCTCTAGAAAGAAAGGAGAGAGAGAGAGAGAGAGAGAGAGAGAGAGAGAGAGAGAGAGAGAGAGAGAGAGAGAGAGATAATAACGAGGTTGGACTGTAATACGGAATTTAAACAATAAAATGCCACTAAGAAAGATGGGGAAAGTAAATGAGAATTTATGATGTTATGTATCTGATAATAACTCACTATGATATTCGACATGGACGTTTCATAATAATTAATTTTCTGAATTTCCGTGAATATTAAACACAGAGAGACGGACAGACAGACAGACATTGCCATATATTATAGGTGATATTCCTTAGATTACGCTAATTGCCTAATTAAAATTAGTCTGACTTTCTGTGAATATGAAAGATTAACAGACTGACAGACAGAGATATTAATTAAAGCATTATTGCCTTATGCTATAGGCGATATCCCTTTAACCAATAATTTTTGCCTCATTAAAATTATCAAAAAAGGAAAGCAAATGAGGAATATATATCTTCAACTAAAATTGTGTAAAAAACAAAACAATTTTCCACTGAGGATAAATATCATTCAAGGCTTTATGATTTCTTGACGTCAGCACTCCGTTCCCCGCCATGATAATCTGGTTACTACCGTGAACACGAGGATAGAACGCACGTCGCGCATGCGCACACTGGTATTGCGGTGTCATCATCTCCGACAAGGTGATTATGGCTCTGGTTCGGTTTGTTAGTTTGTCTGTTTGATAGTAGGATAACTAAAAGAATGAAATTTGGATTTTGACAATTTGATAAAAAATTACCTAAAATTTTATCAGAAGCGACCTAAAATTTGATGAGAAGTGACCTCAAATTTGATCAGAAGTGACCTAAGATTTTATCGAAAGTGACCTAAAATTTTATCATAAGTGACCCCAAATTTGATCAAAAGTGACCTAAACTTTGAACAAAAGTGACCTCAAATTTGATCAAAAGTGACCTAAATTTTGATCGAAAGTAACCTAAAATTTGGCCAAAAGTAAGTTTTGATCGAAAGTGACCTAAAATTTGATCAAATGGGAATGTATTCCAGGTAAGGCATTCCTGTTCCGTAACGCATTCCTGTTATTCATAACACCAAGGACCACCCGGAACGACCACAATGAAGCATTCGATGTTATTGGCAGCTTCAAGGACGTCTCGGAGAGGAAAACAACAACTTTTTGTTAGGAACCACTCTCAAGTTACGACGGCTTTTCGTTTCCTTTGGGGAAACTCTCTACCCTTCGGAATCGTTTGATGCTGAATTCAACGTAAAAGGGGTCTTTTTTCCTTAGAGGGGGAAAAAAAAGGAAATTAGGTCTGAATATCGTTCATTTTTAGTTTCTTTTTATTGCTGTGATTGTAAAAAAAAAATTATTAAAAACAGGGTCTTTTTCTTCTTAGAGAAAAAAAAGGAGATTCGGTCTAAATATAGTTCATTTTTAGTTTTTTTTTATTGCTGTGATTGGAGAAAAATACTAAAAACAGGGTCTTTTTTTTTTCTTAGTGAAAAAAGAGAAGGAAATTAGGTCTAAATATATTTCATTTTTAGTTTTTTTATTATTATAATTGTAGAAAAAAATATTAAAAAAATGGTCTATTTTTTACCGAGAGGAAAAAATCGAGAAGTAAATTAAATCTTTAAATAATATTATTCATTTTGATTATCTTTCTATTTCTGCATTTGTACAAAGTTTTCAATAAAAATATTTCTTCCCGTCGCCGTCTTTATAATGTCGATATCATGACTCCCAATTCCCAGACTCGCACTTCATCTCTCTCTCTCTCTCTCTCTCTCTCTCTCTCTCTCTCTTTTAAAAATTCCTTTCCGTCGTCTTTGCAATGCCGCTATCATGTCACCCACTTCCAAAACATGCAGTCTCTCTCTCTCTCTCTCTCTCTCTCTCTCTCTCTCTCTCTCTCTGTGTGTGTAAAAATATTTCTTCTCGTCGTCTTTATAATGTCGATATCATATCACCCATTTCCCAGACTCGCAGTTCATCTCTCTCTCTCTCTCTCTCTCTAAAAATATCCCTTCCCGTTGTCTTTGTGATGTCGTTCATGTCACTCACTTCCAAAAACACGCCGTTAATCTCTCTCTCTCTCTCTCTCTCTCTCTCTCTCTCTCTCTCTCTCTAAATATTCCTTCCCGTCGCCTTTACAATGTCGCTATCATGTAACCCACTTCCAAAACATGCAGTCTCTCTCTCTCTCTCTCTCTCTCTCTCTCTCTCTCTCTCTCTCTCTCTCTCTCATGCAAGAGATCAGGTAGATCTGTCAGGTAATATGCAAGAAACGCTTTGATTTGGTATTCAAGTAAAATCACACGAGACAAATAGAGACCAGAGCAATTTGTTATTTCTAAGGTAAATGAAGATATAAACCTGATCCATTTAATTTGAATTTTGAAGGAATTACGGTTATTATTCACGATGTAACCTAGGAATTACTGTTATTGCTTAATTCGATGCTGAGGGGAGATAAGCACGAATGTAATTTGTGTTGCTGATTGCTTGTTTCAATCATGACAGAAATATATTTGGGCACCTATAAGTTTCCAGATCCTTACTCGTATTGTAGAGTTGTTTACTGAAACTTCTCCGTGTTTTGAAAATGAGACGAAATGATTAACCTTAGTTAAAACAAGGCATATGTGAAGCAAACTTACTCTCAAACGTATCTGAAATTATTTTATTATTTCTGTTCACAAGCAATAAACAATTTTTCCCTGTGACGGTTTCAGGTTAAAGATGCCACTTACCGCCATACTGCGATCTCGTATTATTCAGGAACCATTTGTCAACGTTCAGCGAAGCGTAAAACATTCCAAATCTAATTACGTTATTTTCAGTCTACTGAATGACATCTCGTTAATGATTCATTGTTCGTCAGTCAAAACTGTTGAAGTGTGATAGGTTTTTTTTCCTCGTGACCGCGGTGAACACTGGAAAAGTGGAGAGTTTTTTTCTGTGAGGGCAGAACAGGTACAGGTAACGAACGTGACAGAACATAGCACAGTGAATCATGCCACATACCTGAGATTTCACCTGTGATGGCCAGAGGACTCGAGTGTCAAAGCAAGAGAGGAATTGGTGGAATCTGTATTTTCGCTTTTTCGTCTCAAACTTTCAGATTTTTTTTTTTTTTTTTTTTTTAGAAAATAACAACATTAACAGATATATTTCCAAATCTTCTGACCCTTACGTTGATTTACAAAATAATGACTATGACAGATGTGTGTTTTAATCTTCTGACACTTAACTGGTGTTATGTAATACCAAATATTTTATAGATTATATAGAGTCCCTGTATTTCAGAAGCTACATTCTGACATTCTCAAAACAACTACGTCTAATTAAGTTACTGAATACTCTACCTGTACAGTTCATAATGCTTTATCATTTTTTTGCGAAATTGTACCATTTTTTTTATCTGCTAACCGTAGAAATGTATTTCAAAATGATAATGCCCATTTTTGTGCCAAAGCTGAGGGTCAAGAGAGCAATTGCAAAGACACAGTGCCTTGCACAATAGCTTTCAGGAAACGTTAAAGAGATAAGTGTTGATTAGCAATTGTCTTGCGAGGCAAGACTCTATTTAGCTAGGAACCGTTTCTACATCTCCTAACATTATAACACTGATTTATTCTTTCATTTTGTAGTGGGTAATTAAAGAGATTTTTTTTTTTAATGAGAAGTTGAGTTCAAATTCAGGAGTACGGTGGAGACTCATTTTGGGGCTTTTGCTGTTAGGAGGGATGTCCTCTCTCTCTCTCTCTCTCTCTATATATATATATATATATATATATATATATATATATATATATATATATATATATATATATATATACACATACTGGATGGTATATATATATTATATATATATTATATATATATAGTGTGTGTGTGAGTGTATTTGTGTATATATGTGTGTATGCATCAACATGCAAATTTCTCTCATGACATTCTTTTTGGAATAGTGGTAAGTGCTACTGGTATAATAATAATAAAAAAATAAACATATCTGATATTTGCTTTGACTTCTTTGTATGCCTTCCAGTTTCGTTATAAAAAAACTGTTTTCTATTGATCAGTGAAATATTTTGTTACTATTTTACTTATCTTCCTGTGATTAAAACTCATCACTGTCAAAGCCTTACTTTAGCCCTAAACCAGTCACTTCCTACGTCTAAATCCACTTCTCTCTCCCCTACCATTCACTCTGCTAGCTATCTTATTCTTTCAATTGAACCGTACCCTAGACCCGCTCAATTATACTAAATTATTTATTGCCCCACTAATAATTGCAGACAGTTGCACCATCTCTTCAATCATACAAAGGAATAATCATTACCCTCGCCCACGCTGCTGGCTCCTTTCCATCATCCAATCATACCTTACACAACCCAGTCCGCCACTCAATTACACTTCCACCAGAACACCCCAGTAGTTTGCTTGCAACGCAGTCAACAGATTCTATTTAAGGGATCAACAACACCAAAACTTTCCTAATATGATCTCATAACTTGCGCAGCATTATTGAGCTTCGAAACTTCGGTAACTTGCTCACACTTTTGCTCAGTATTGGGAAGTTACTTGACCTGCCTTATACGATTTTTCTTTTGTACACGGGAATATTAAGAAATTTACGAACGTTTACAGAATGTGTTAGTGGATATTACTGGAATCGTTTCCAGCGACTGGGTCTTATATCTGAATATTGATAATACGTTCCATCTTTAATTCTACTTCATATTAAAATGCGTCAACTCTGAAGGGAGTTGTAGGGCAGTCTTTCCTTTTTTAATTCAGTTGACAATTTCATTTCGCAGAGACTTGTTACGGTAAAGTTTTTTCTTTTTATTTTTCTCATCTAGTTGTGAGGGTCGAAGGTAGAAAAGGAAAGAAACTGTTGCAGTTCAGATTGGAACGCTTGAATACATCTGACAGTTCAGTTAACCAAACCTACATAAAAGACGTTTGTAATTGAAATACTGCTATTGCCAAAATCCTTTTCCATTTTTCAAATAAAAGGAAGTTGATTTGCCTGAAATTGTACCTATTTCTGTTCAGTTAACCACACCTAAATAAAGGAGTTTGTAATGAAAATACTGTTCCCCGCCAAAATTCTTTTCCTTTTTGAAATAATAAAGAAAGCATCACACAATCTTACTGAAACCTTATTTAGCAGGAACAGCAGATAGTTCTGTTCAGTTATCCACACCTACATAAAAGACCTATGTAATTAAGATCTCTCTACTGCTATGGCAAAAAATCTTTTTCCTTTCTATAATACTGCAGAAAACACCACATAATCTTACAAAAAAAAAAAACTAATTTAGCAAGAATAGTAGCTAATATATGTTAAAAGGAGTTCTCATCCCAACAAAGGGATCTTTCCAAGATAGTGACGCCCGACAAAGTTCGGGGGTCGTTATCTAGGACCAATATTTCTTTGGGGGTCATTATCTTTATGATATTTATAGTCTTTTGTTTATGTTTTTACAGTTATCCCCAACGGGCTTGTGCTAAACACGCCACAAAGGTGGATACATGCCAGGTCAAAACAATTTATTTTTTTTTTTTTTGGGGGGGGGTTCACTACCTGGGAGTTAAAGTTAAAATCCTCCTAAGCCTCTGTGGGCTCAAAGGGCAGGCGCTGATCTCCTGTTTCTTTGGCCGACAGCCAGTGGGGGACAGGTCCCAATGCCCTAAGATACATGACCAGTGTACTGGTAGGCCCGAGGGCTGGTACCTATTCTCCTACTGAACCTCGAGTTTTTTCGAACCGTTAGGTTGGCAGGCTACCGGCTGTATGCAATGGCGCCATCCAAGCTATCAGTGAGCAAGCGGGATTTGAACCCCTGTCCTCTCGACTGGTAGGCGAGAATCTTACCACTGCGCCACCACGGCTGCTACTATTCAGGAGAGATCCCGAAAGAGAAAATGTTCGGAGGAGAATCCCTGAAGAAAAAAATCAAAGCGCTCTGTCTGCGTAATGACATTTCTCCACGTCCTAATTCGACCCTATCCAGACGTCAGCAGCCAAATTATAATTTATGAGAGAAAAACTGAGGATGTTATGAGATCTGAGCGAATCGGAAACCCGATTTAAAGATGAAAGGGACACAGAGAGAGAGAGAGAGAGAGAGAGAGAGAGAGACGCTCGAAGCGAAACTAATTTTTCATTAATTTTTTTTTTCCTTGCCAGATCATATTTTCTTTTAATTCTCGTCGGAAAGCTTTCGTTTTAACTTATGCGTCTGCTACTGGAGATCTCGAAAATGATGACGTCCTCGGGTCGAAATGATGACGTCATTAGTCTTGATTAGACTGCCATGAATTGCAATGGTGTCGTTAGCATTTGACGATGATAAAAATAAATAGATAATGCGAAAAATTAAAACACAAAAAATATACTAGTTAGTTATACCGGATGAGGTGTTATGGTTTGTCTTATTATAAAGCTTGAGAATACGGGAGAAATTGCCTATTACTTCCCTTATTCTTATGCATAAAATACTTTAAATTCTTTTTTTTTTACTATCTTCGTCAGTTTATACACCGAAGATTTACATCTTTAAAATGGTCTGTTGGAAAATACTAAATCATTGCAGAGTGCTATTTAAAATAGCTAAACAGTATTTTAGAAGTTATAAAACATTTATTTGTACCTAGATTCATCAGCTTTAATATTTTAATATTAATATTTTAGTATTTGTGTATTTTCAAGTGATTAAACTGTTTTATTAGTGATCCAATGAACACAAATCAACACAATGAATAATGTAGATGATGAAACAGAACGAAGAAAGCAGATACGGTCAAAGCAAAGAAAGAGATCTGTCAGAAAAATCAGAATAAAAAAAGTAGACTTTGAAAGTCAGCAAATTGAAGCAGAGGCTGGAACGCTCAAAGCAAAGAAAGTAGACTCTAAAACGGTCAGAAAAAGAAAGCAGTGGTTGAAACGGTCAAAATAAAGAAAGTGGACTCTGAGACGGTATGAAAAATAGAAATTAGACTCTGAAACGGTCAGCAAATTGAAGGCAGATGCTGGAACGGTCAAAGCAAAGAAAGTAGACTCTGAAACGGTCAGAAAAATAAAGCAGTGGTTGAAGCGGTCAGAATAAAGAAAGTGACCTCTGAAACAGTAAGGAAAAAAGAAAGTAGACGCTGAAACGGTCAGAAATGAAAGCAGACCCTCAAACGGTCAGCAAAAAAAGAAAGCAGAAGTTAAAACGGCCAGAATAAAAAAAAGAGAGCAGACTCTGCAACATCCAGAACAAAGAAAGCAGAGTCCCAACACTCAGAACAAAGGGAGCAGACGCTAAAAACATTAAAACTAGACTTGTGTGTTCTTCAGCGTCGGGCGGAGTACCAGAGGGAGAAAGAAAGCTCGGATGCTGTGCATCGCCAGAGAAAGGTTACTCAATTACCTTGAACCGGAGATGTAAGAGAAGACAGGGAGAACTGCGAGAGAAACAAATGCATGAGAGAAACTCGAGAGAAATGGAGGAACAGGAATGCACGGACGAAAGGAAAGAGGGAAAAAGAGTTTGAGAAACGTCTGAATATCGGGAAAGAAATAATAAAAACCAAATAAAAATAGGAACAGATACACAAACAAGGAGAATCACTATAAAAAGGAGAGCTTACCATAAATGATCGCAAATAATTAAGAAGCTGGAAAAGTAATGGAAATGAAAGAAGTGAATGGGGGGGAACTATAAAGAATGCAATGCAATTTGGGAAAAGGATGCAGGGGTCTGGATAATTAGTGGCCAAGGGTAAAATAAAATATTATGGGAATTAAGTGGGAAAGTGGCCAAAAAATCAGCACAATGAAGGGGTGAACTCTGCAACGAGCAGAAATGGAAGTAATATGTGGTAGTACATAAATTACAGAGTTTTTTTTATTACCGTCGGTCAATGAATATGTCTCCCGTTTTTTTAATTACGTTGAAGGTATGCAAATTATTCACTGTATTGAGTTAGATTAAGATAATACTTGAAAAAGGTCTACTCTTTTTTTTTAACCGTTTATTATCCACAAAAGATAAAAAAAAATTCTTCAGGGAACTTTGAATTTTCTCTGAATAAAGATAAAATATTCATAACTTTAAGAATTTACCGCATATATAAATATATATACATATATATGCGTGTGTATGCATGTATATACCGTATACATACACACATACAAATATATATATATATATATATATATATATATATATATATATATATATATATATATATATATATAATTTATAATGTACATGAAATAAACAAAACAAACACACACACACAAAAGTGCCGAACTTACAAACGACGTCCAATAAATATGAGAAAATGCCATTTTATTTAGTTAGTAGTTTCTGCACACAGCTTAACCTCAAACCTTACATTCCAGACTACGTTAATGCAGTGAGTAAAGAAAGATGAAGATCGCTCAAACGAACGAGAACGAGAAAGCAACCGACTAACCGGCCGGGGCTTTGAACTAACCCACAGACGTTCATTTAACTAACCACACGTTCACTTCTTCAGAATGGAAAGCTCGGTAATGGAATGAATAGGAAATGACCTACGATCTTTGCCTTCCTTTGACTGGGGAAGGGGATGGTGGGTGGGGTGGGCGGGTGGGGGGTATTCTACCCCATCATCAAAGAAGAGAAGAAACGTCTGATACTGAGTATTTTCCGGGAGCGGGTTTCCTCAATTTGCGGGGAGCTGGTTACTTCGGATCATTCCAGATCCCGCCCGCCGGGCGTTGGAGGTCATCACGGGAATTTCGGGAATATTCCGAAATGAAGAAAAGAACGGAAAAGAAATTCGTGGAATAAAACTGAACAAAAAGAAATGAGCTGCCAAGGGGGGAGAGAGAGAGAGAGAGAGAGAGAGAGAGAGAGAGAGAGAGAGAGAGAGAGAGAGAGAGAGAGAGAGAGAGAGGGGGGGGAATTTGGCGGGGGAAAGAAAAAAGAAAATTCCAAGAGAAAAATAGAATGGAAAAATCATTCAAATACGATTGAAAAGAAATGAAATAGGATTATAGAAAAATACACTTTTGCAAATATAAAATAAATAAATGAAAAATGAAAAAAATCTGACTTGAATTGTGATGATGGCGATGAATGATGATGATGAAAAGCAAGGGAAAATATAGTGACTGGAGTTGGCAGGCAATTAATCCCAAATAGTAAAATTATTAAGATAGGCGTAAACGAGGTCTTAGCAAGTGTTACTATTTTATTCATGACTCCTTCAATAAAAGAACAAATTTCTTTTCCACGGTGTTCCCTGTATGATAAATCCCCCCTTTCTCTCTACTTCTCTTTTTATTCAAAAATCATTTTACCTCTTCGATATATATATATATATATATATATATATATATATATATATATATATATATATATATATATATTAGCCTGTAACTCAAACCGTTAAATCCATAAAAACAGAGATTAAATCAAAATACTAAATATATCAGTAATAATCTCAGATGATCAGGACTTAATAGTGATTAAAGCGATATTTAAAACCATATATTCCATTGCTAATATGATAACGATCTTCCTATGAATAATCATTCTTATTTTAGAATTATCTGTTGCGTTGAAAATTTATTGGATAGGAATGTTTGTTATTTTAAGTAGATAACAATAATCCTGATAACAGGATCCAAGAGAACACCTTATAGTTCCTCGGCCCTTTAGATACTTTTTATCTGTCTCCAGTTAACACCAAGAAGAAGAAGAAGAAGAAGAAGAAGAAGAAGAAGAAGAAGAAGAAGAAGAAGAAGAAGAAGGACTGGTCTCTACGATACGTAGCCTAACTAGACTGGTCAGTGATTTTCAACCTTCGTTTTCTTTGGGTAATTGAACGAACCCACAGAAAACGTACCTTTTGTGCAGATCTCCCACGTCTAGGTGAAAATGGGCGTAAAATTGAAAGGAAAAAGAATTCACCCACAAGGCACATTGGATTTTGTGAACATTCAAGCATAAAAACGGAAACTGAAAACGTTTTAAAATTGTTGAAACAATTATGATAACTCACTAGTCCTACAGAAATCTTAGGCCTATTGACGCTCAGGATACATCTCGTATTGTAGGCCTAAGCATTATTATTCCAACTTTGAAGTTCTATACAGTAAGTTCGAATCGTCAAACTTATGCATGATCAAAGGAAGAAGAAGAAAAACAATCACTGAAAACGTTTTTAAAACCGATGAAACAAGACAACGTATTAGTGCCACGGACATTTTAGGCCTATATACTGTATGGACAAGTCTCGTATTGCAGGCCTAAGTATTATTACTCCAACTTTGAAGTTTAATACAGTAAGTTCGGA
>NC_089762.1:43090890-43110890 GCF_040412425.1 Macrobrachium rosenbergii | reverse complement strand
CGTCTGCTACATGTCTTGATATTTCGCTGAAGTCACTTTTTTTTGTTAAGAGCTTTAGTGATACCGTGATGCGGATGCATTTTTTTTTTTTTTTGCAAGGGATTCTTGGCTTCATTCATGGACTTTTGGTATTTTCAAGGTTGTAAGGGAATCCTTTGGAAAATTTACAAAGTGGAGTGACATGTGTTCATTTTGTTTTGCTTGATTATTTTGTCTTAACTTCTGATTATATATATATATATATATATATATATATATATATATATATATATATATATATATATATATATATTTATATATATATATATATATATATATATATATATATATATATATATATTTACTCTTAATCAGATATGTTTAAATAAGGTTTAATTGTAATTAAATATATCATATATATATATATATATATATATATATATATATATATATATATATATATATATATATATATATATATATATTAATATCCAATATAGAATATATTAAATATATTGTATTTTTCAATTTTAAACCCAACATACCAACAAGCCATTGAAACTCATGACTTTCAGTATATTGTATTAATTGTTACAAAGGAATCATAAGAAATGCGTATAAAAAGCAAAAATTAAAAATCCAAGTCGATAAATATTCTCTTAAAAATGAATAAGTAAAACATTTACAATTAAAAAATTGAATGTAAACGAAAATTAAATAACATATAAATCAATAATCGAAAAATTAAAATCACTGATGCATTCAGCACCAATAAACAGACAGGGTTAAAAAAATTGAAGAAACAACATCTTTGGAACCACGAACGGGAAAAGCGAATGAATAATAGATTCAGCATCTCCCCCCTTCCCCCTCCCCTACCCTACCAATCAGCGCCCCCCACCTTCCAAAAAATGAAACAGCATTGCCTGACGTAAAAGGTTTCCCTTTGTTTTTTATCTCTCTCTCTCTCTCTCTCTCTCTCTCTCTCTCTCTCTCTCTCTCTCTCTCTCTCTCTCTCTCTCTTTAAATCCTGCAACACATCTGAGATGCAAAGACCGTCCCGCCGATGTCGCCGCGCGTCGGTAGAAGAGGTGGGGGGACAAGTGGGGCCGGAGAGGGGGTGGGGAACTGGAATATCTGGTTGCATCCAAACGATTTCGCCCGGGAACGTTTTATTCGCCTGGCGCGTGAATCCCGACTGCCGGAGAGAACGTGCCGGAGTTGTGGAATTGGATTAAGGTGATATGGAAGGTGGAGAGGCAGGGAGAATAATAATAATAATAATAATAATAATAATAATAATAATAATAATAATAATAAATAATAATAATAATAATAATAATAATAATAATAATAATAATAATAATAATAATAATAATAAGCAGGTGGTACCGACTGATGTGTTGAAGGGAAGTTCGTTGAGAAATTTTCTAGACTTTTGTTTATTTCAAGAATTGGAATACGGTAAAAATTCTGCCGAGAGAATAATAATAATAATAATAATAATAATAATAATAATAATAATAATAATAATAATAATAATAATAATAATAATAATAATAATAATAATAATAATACACAGGTGATGTTGGCTGATGTGTTCGTGTGGAATTCGTTTAAATTCCTGAGAGATTTATCAGGAATTTGGTTCTCTCAAAGCAAGAACTGAAATGTAATATAAATACTGCTGATGGAATAATAATAATAATAATAATAATAATAATTAATAATAATATACTGAAATTTTCATGTGGAAGTTCGTTTAGAGAAGTTACTCACAAATTTCTAAAGAATTCTTAAAGGATTTGTTTCTCTCAAGAATTAAATATGGTAAAAATACTGCCGAAAGGCATAAGAGCTACGGAAGTGCTACCTAAGAGCTCTCTAAGAGCTATCTAAGAGCTCCCTAAGAACTACCTAAGAACTCCCTAAGAACCACCTTAGAACTCCCTAACAGCTACCTAAGAGCTCCCTAAGAGCTACCTAACAGCTCCCACAGAGCTACCTAAAGAGCTCACTACAGAGCTACCTAAAGAGGTACCCAAGAGCTCCCTAAGAACTCCCTACGAATTTCCTGGGAGCTACCTAAGAGTCACCCACAGAGCTACCTAAGAGCTCCCTGAGAGTTACCCAAGAGCTCCCTAAGAGCTACCTAAGAGGTACTCAAGAGCTCCCTGAGAACTCCCTAAGCATTCCCTAAGAGCTACCTAAGAGTCACCCACAGAGCTACCTAAGAGCTCCATAAGAGCTATCTAAGAGCTCCCTAAGAGTTACTCAAGAGCTCCCTAAGAGCTACCTAAGAGGTACCCAAGAGCTCCCTAAGAACCCCCAGAATCACTTACAGACTACCTAAGAGTCACCCACAGAGCTACCTAAGAGTCACCCACAGAGCTACCTAAGAGTTACTCAAGAGCTCCGGAAGAGGTACCTAAGAATTCCCTACGAGCTCAATAAGAGCTACCTAAGAGTTCCCTAAGAGCTACCTAAGAGCTACCCAAGAACTACCTAAGAGCCCCATAAGAGCTACCCAAGAGCTAAATAAGTGCTCCCCAAGAACTCAGCTGCTCTTTACTTAACTTTCAACACTCGGCCATGAGAATAAAATCTTCAGAGGAATTCTGAAAGCTTTCTCCTGTTCATATCCATTTCAGTTCTTTACCGGTATTCCTCGTGGTTAAACTGCCGCGATTTTTCATCTCGAAGTATCGCGACCGAAACTTTTCTCGTGTTTTTCCGGTTTTGCTTGAAAATGTACGTCGCGGGCAGGAAATATCTTTTCGTAACCTCGCTGCGAGATTTTTCATTGGCCCTGGTCGATTTACAGGCAGACAGATATACGGATAGAATATTTGGAGAATTTCTAATTTTACTGGTTTTTTTACTCTTTTCTGAATAATAATAATAATAATAATAATAATAATAATAATAATAATAATAATAATAATAATAATAATGGTGAATGAATCCACAATGGTGTAAGTCTAAATTTCTTCACCATTTTAGTGAATCATAGTATTATGAGATTTTCACGAATAATAATAATAATAATAATAATAATAATAATAATAATAATAATAATAATAATAATAATAATAATAATAATAATAAAAGTCGGAACAAGGAAGAGTGACACAAAATTTTATCACCTTTATTCCTAACCATTTTTTATAATATTCAAATTTAGAACTTGATACTAAGTACAGTACAGAAACATCCAATTATTATTAATGTTGATTTTTTCTTATTAGACTCTCTCTCTCTCTCTCTCTCTCTCTCTCTCTCTCTCTCTCTCTCTCTCTCTCTCTCTCTCTGTTGAAATTCTTCCTAACCAGTATTTTCTTCTCTCTCTCTCTCTCTCTCTCTCTCTCTCTCTCTCTCTCTCTCTCTCTCTCTCATTATAGAAAAGGTAAGTGATAGCTTCGTTTAGCAGAATAATTTGGAAAATTAAGGACCTTGTTATCGTTTAATTAAAGATGCCAAATATTGATGCCATTATGATAGAGATACACAAGATCATTTTTATTTATTTATAATTCAGGACTATTAGATGTACATAGTGAACGTAACATTGTAAAGTTTGTCCACAGAATCTGCCAGATACGTATGTAATCGTGGTTATTACCATTACGGTAGAAAGTTTGCTTATAAAGAATAACTCGCAAGAAGAAAAAATTCCATAAACTCATTGTGTCACGACTTTCGAGGTATATCACCATTATGGAAGTGTGAATGTGGGTTTCCCAAAGTGAAATTGTCACGATACGGAACGAGTAAGATAACAGACTTTATAACCCCTTAATGTGGTGGAATATTATGCAGAATAGGATCATCATGACACTATCTCGAGGACAAGACCACCACACTGAGCCCTAAACCATTCTGAGAAAACCAGACGACACCTGAGGTTCTCTGTCGACTTCTCCATCAGCGTGAGTGCTGCCATCTCACGCCTACCTGTTGGAGGTCGTTCACGCTTGTTATATAAGTTTATTTGAGTAAAGGAAAAGGCTCTGAGTTCATTGGCTGGTTGCTAAATTGTGTCCCAGTCACTAACCATTGGATTCTTGTGAATTCCACAAAGGGGATCACCAGGCTAATCCTGATAATTTTTCTATTTTGTCCAAAATGATTCTCAAAGTGCATAATATCTGGATATTGCTTTCCTAGGGAGGTTGAGTGAAGTATCAAGTTCATTAGCCACTATTCAAACTATGCAATTAAACATTATAAATAGCTATATCAAAGGCAAATCATGCATATATATATATATATATATATATATATATATATATATATATTATACTTATATTCATCAGACTTTTTTCTTTCTTTAATAAGTAGAATATAAAATGAGAAAATACTTTAATCTTGGCGTCGCTTACCTAGAGAAATACTTTAATCTTGGTTCTGCATAGCTAGAGAAAGCTATGCAAAAACATCATAAACTTCAAAACGCTGAATGCTTTTTAAAAATTCTCTCTCTCTCTCTCTCTTGATCTCCCCAAAAAAAAAAATGGTCTCAAAATTTTTGTCTAAAAAGACCCTGTACATCAACTTTACGACCAAAATTTCGAAAGAAAAAAAAAGACATGACTATAAACTTGAGCCATGAAGGCAGAGCTCAGTTAAAGCATTCTTAAAAAGTTCAGCCTAAAAGAACTTTTAATACTCTTTATTTGCGTGATTTTAATAAAATTATTCTTAGGATTTACTCATGTTAATTTCATGTCTTGTGTGTAAAGTCTCGGGTTTATTCTGTTAATTATTGATTCTTTTATTCCTTATGGTAATTTATCTGTTATACGTTTTATTTATTTCTTTTCATAACGCACACGACCATGATGGTCTTGTTTCAGTTACCTTTAAGCTTTTACTTGTGACTTTCATTTATAATAGTCCAGACTATTTTAAAACGTTATACATAAAATTGTATATATTTTCATGTCATTATTGTAACCGCATCAGCTAGTATCGTTTCAATGATTTTAGACAGATCACGATTATCAAACGTCTACTAATAATTTGTCTATTCGTCGACTTTTCCGTGTTATTATAATCATTACCTAGAAACAGCAGGTAAGAAATTATTTTTGAACAAACGGTGTCACCTACACAAATGAAGGTATTGAAATGCGGTGTGACAAACCCGTAGACTTTAAACGGGTGGATTCTGGATACTTAAGGTATTCCTTTCGTGGAGTTCTTTCGTCGTCAGCTTTCCGTGTTATTGTAATCATTACCTACAAACAACAAATAAGAATTTCCTTTAAACAAAGGCTTCAATAAGAAATTACTTTTACAAAAAAAGGCTTCAAACTACAGGAAACACCAGAGTTAACACCGTCATTGACCCGGGACTTAGAATGGAAATATATGCGCTGCTGGGGACATGTCCCATAATAGCCAACAGTTCGTTTTGGCAGCAATGATTTCAAAGCCTAATCTTTTTCCGCTCATGCTGGGCACATGCAGTCGTTTAAAGTCGACTCTCAGGTAATGAACGAATTTGGGTGGGTGGGGTGGAGGGGGAGGGGAGGGCGAGTTGGTCAGGACACAATCATATCAGATATGCCTCTGTGCGTTAATGAAGTGGTTATGCCTTCCTGTTGCTCTCTCTCTCTCTCTCTCTCTCTCTCTCTCTCTCTCTCTCTCTCTCTCTCTCTCTCTCTCTCTCTCTCCTTTCTTATTGAGATGCCATTTCAGTGTTCAAATTTCGTATGAGTGTTCAACTTCGTTATTACCTCTCTCTCTCTCTCCTTTCTTTTTGAGATGCAATTTAGTGTTCAAATTCCGCATGAGTGTTCAACCTCGTTATTATCTCTCTCTCTCTCTCTCTCTCTCTCTCTCTCTCTCTCTCTCTCTCTCTCTCTCTCTCTTTTACTTACTAGAGCTTTTAAAGTAAGTAGAGTACGATTATGATCTAATGACAGTGTATAGATTCATGACAGATATATATAATAATAGGGCAGGTAATATATAAATGTTCTGTTATTGTGAAAGAACGTATTAATGAAAAGAAAAACTCATTACGAAGATATTCTAGGTATTTCTCGAAGGTTTTAGCAAATCTATGGACTATATAAGCATGAAATGGAGACCAAGTTTTAAATAAAGTCTGTTATTAATGAAGAGTAATGACGCTTTACAAGAATAGCCAAACTGATGAAAAAAAAAAACATAGCATTCTAACAAATAATTTGCATTCTCTACAACATCATGGAGATAGATCACTATACACTATACAAACCTACCTTATACGTACCATACTTTTTCCTCCTAAAAAATAAAGTAAAAAATGCGCCGAAGTTTCTTCGGCGTGATCGAGTTTTCTGTACAGCAGCTACAGCGTATAATCAAGGCCACCGAAAATAGATCTATTTTTCGGTGGTCTCGTTATAATGCTGTATGAGCCGCGACCCATAAAACTTTAACCAAGGCCCGGTGGTGGCCTGTCCTATATCCACAAGCACGACTATGGCTAACTTTAACCTTAAATAAAATAAAAACTACTGAGGCTAAAGGGCTGCAATTTGGTATGCTTGATGATTGGAGGGTGAATGATCAACATACCAATTTGCAGCCCTCTAGCCTCAGTAGTTTTTAAGATCTGAGGGCAGAGAGAAAAGTGCAGACAGGAAAAAGTGCGGACAGAATAAAGTGCAGACAGAAAAAGTGCTAACAGAAAAAAGTGCGGACAGAATAACGTGCGGACAGACAGACAATGCCGGCACAATAGTTTTCTTTCACAAAAAACTAAAACTATGAAAATTTTTAAAAAGTTCTGATAAGCATATCATAGAGCTTCTAACACTCCACCCCCCTACCCCGCCCCCACCAGATAGAAAACTCAGCCACACCTTCCAGTTATCTAAGATGATGTTTTACTTTTACATAACAAGGCAAAGTACGAGGTCCCACACCCAGACAATAAATCTACATTGTGTAAACTCCGAGGGGATAGACTACTTTCAACTTTTCCCAACGTGATTTAACTTTTTACACCCTATCGGCAAGTTTATGAACTTCCTTCACAGCGTATGTTAATGAGATTAGAAGGGAAGTTTTTTATAATTTAGGGAGAGGACACGACTCGTTTCTGTAGATGGTGTTTGTTTTCTTTTATTGTTTTAGTTTATTTAAAGCCTTTCCAGTTTTTTTTATTTATTATATTTAACAATGTACTCTGAAAAAATTTCAAACAATTTATTTGGAAAGGATTTAAAACTGGAGGCTAACTTGGTATATATATTCTTTTATCATAATTTTACCATGTTGCTTAATCAACAGGTTTATATTTATTTTTATTTCTTTTCATCAGAATTTCCCTATATATATATATATATATATATATATATATATATATATATATATATATATATATATATATATATACATATATATATATATATATATATATATATATATATATATATATATATATATATATATATATATATATATATATATATATATGTGTGTGTGTGTGTGTGTGTGTGTGTGTGTGTGTGTGTGTATACAGTACATATACATCAGGAATGAGAAAAGATGAACTCAATAACAGTTGATATTTTTGACATTTTTTACAAACAAACACACACACACACATATATATATATATATAATATATATTATATAAATACATATATACATGCATATATATAAAATATATATATTTATTTATATATACTTACAAATATATATAATCTTTACTCCATAAGCACATAGGTTAACACCCAGATTAGCACTTGCCCAAACCCTCAAAGCGCAAATCTCTGACATAAAACTTCCAAACACCATTGTCAAGAGACCAGAAATATCTCCGGGAGACGATAAGATCACCCCAGAGTCCAGAATGTCACTAAGATCAAAGAGAAGCCGACCGGATGTTAATATGCTTCTTAGCATCCGGTACCTTTTAATTCCCCTTTCAGTTTAATTAAAGTCTCCCAGGCGTTTGGTTATGAGTTGGTATTATTATATGAAATAAGGAGAGTCAGATTCATTTTCAACTTGTCCAGTGGAATGGACGTCATTAGCGATGCGTGGATGCATGTAGAATCATGCAGGCGTGTAGGGGATATAGTTTTTATCCAGCTATATTGCATTGCGTGATATATTTGTGTATGTGCATGTATGTGTATATTTATGAGTGCGTGTGTGTTTGTGTTTGTATGTGTGTTTGTGTGTATATGTCTGTGTGTGTATGTGCGTGTGCGCTGTATGTGTAGTATGTGTATGTGTGTGGGTGTGTATGTGTGTGAATGGTACGTGTGTATATGTGTATGTGCGTGTATATGTGTGTATGTGCATGTGTATGTGTGCCTGTATATGTGTATTTGTGCATGTGTATGTGTGTATGTATGTGTGCATGTGTATGTGTATCTCTCTCCTCCCAGATATTTTACAACGGTTTCCATTAAGGGTTCATTGCACTAACTGGAGGTTGGAGCACTAATGTGTTCATATACTCTATTCAAGTGAATTAAAAGTCTGAATATGGGAATATTCCCCATTTGTCAAAGAAACTTTGAATGAGTCGGTTATCTGATAATACATATTTTTTATTATTTTGGTTACTTTATATATATGTGTGCGTGTGTGTATATATCTTTATATACAAAAACATACACACATACATATATATATATATATATATATATATATATATATATATATATATATATATATATATATATATATATATATATGCATATTTATATATACACATGAACGGCTAGTTTATATTTGTTCCTTTACTTTTGTATCCCTTTAGTTAACCAGAAATATATTTGGCTGTACTTCATTTCGTTCAGTAATTTGTATACCTAACTTTGACTTACAAGAGAAATACAGTGATTGCGAGGAAAGGTGCATAAAGTGTAACATTTTTTTAAATATATTTTTTAAACTGACCAATTTTTAGTCCGATGGAATCTCCAAGCTTAATTCGAGGGAGTTTGCCATTTCTGAAAGATGGTCCAACTTCCCAGGGAGTTTGTCTGCTGTTTAAGGAAACTGACGCCTGCGCATATTTCTAATTTCTTTGTATCATCCAATATTAGGTTTCTGACGAATTTATGAAGTTATGGTCTTAGAGATAAAATGGAATCTTTAGTGAGAAAATATAATCTGAGACCAACTTCCCTCTCTTCAAGAACTAGGAGCAACTGTCTTATACATTATTATTTATCTGACGAATTTATGAAGTGGCTTTAGAGATAAAATGGGATCTTTAGAGATAAAATACAATTTAAAAGCAACTTTGCTTTGCTCATAGACTGGTAAGAATTATCTTAACCATTATTAGTTATTTGATGACATTGTGAAGTTGTGGCTATAAAATGGAATCTTTAGAGATGAAATAAAATCCAAAAGTAACTTCACTGCTTTATGAACTGGTAATAAAAATGACATTCAAACTAAACAAAACAAAAAAAAATTGAAAATTCGCTACCTTAAAGAACTGCTATCAAAAATTACATACTACCGACACAAAAAAAAAAACTTGAAAGCAGAGCATTTCACAGACAAGACGACGCAAGCAATTCATGCACTGTCCTTCCGGCCTCAGCACTCCGATACAGCGGGTTGGTTGCAAGACCGCCGAGATTCTCTTGAATAACAATGTCTTTACCTGACCGACAGAGATCTCGTCCTCAGCCGCGGAGAGAGAGAGAGAGAGAGAGAGAGAGAGAGAGAGAGAGAGAGAGAGAGAGAGAGAGAGAGAGAAGGAAAGCCAAGTAAGTACGTGCCCGGTTTATGTTGTCTAAGATCCCTCCTTCCATCTGTCTCGAGTTCCGTCTGCATTTGGAGGCAAGCAGAGCTGAAATTGGCGTTTGCCTCAAACAAGAGAAACAGTAACTATGTGTATGAGAGAGAGAGAGAGAGAGAGAGAGAGAGAGAGAGAGAGAGAGAGAGAGAGAGAGAGAGAGAGAGATGCATATACATTCGTGGTATGAATTCAAGGCTTTCTCTGTTCAGTTATTTTGAGAGGATCATTTTGTTTTTTTCTGTTAAGATTTGTTTTCAGATTTTTTTATTTGGAAAAATAAATTAATATAGAGGTTTTACTTTCCAGAAACTATATTTCAACAAGAAAATCAGGATTTTGTTTGTGTTTTAGTATCAAAAATCAGTAACCACGAACCTGTAAATTGATCCCATTGATATGCCAATATGTTATCAATATGTTATTGATATATCAATACTGATCCCATTGATATATCAATATGTTATTGATAGATCAATATTGATCCCATTGATATATCAATATATTGTTTCATTTCTATTACTGTCAAAATAAAGAACAGTTTGCCCGGAAATTTTTGGCTGATGATATTGAATTAATGAGAGGTTATATTGCCTACCTAATAAACAGTCTCTCGACTGAAACTCAATATTCTGTTTGATTATTTTTTATAAATTATTAATCATCTACTCTATTTATTCATAAACAGATTTCATCTCTTTCTTCTTTCGTCGTTTTGGATACCTCTTCCCTCACAATGTCATCTATCAGTTGATGCATTGCTTTTAAAATAAACAAACTTCTTAAATTGCATCGAAGGAATAGAAGCACAATGAGAATAACAATACCAAAACTGAGTAAACTGGTGAGAAAAAATCTGGATATTAGGTGATCAATAATCTTGACGATAAATATGTACTTTATAAACCACAAGACTTACCAACTGAAAGAGGAACTTCAGACAAAAAACACGAGTTCTGCCAGATATAATAAAGCGAGTACTGGATGCTAAAGCTATCCAGAGGCATTTCACTCAATTAGGGGTAAAGAAGACATCATGATAAGTGACGAAGTAGACGGGAAGGGTATGAAACCATGGAAAGGGAGTTTTCAGGGAGGTTTGAGAGAGAATGAAAAATATCAACAGTCTAGCAAAGAGTGAGATGGAAGAAAAAGACAGGGAACATTCGAGTTTAAGTTAAAATTCGGATAAAGAGTTTCATAATTATTATTATTATTATTATTATTATTATTATTATTATTATTATTATTATTATTATTATTATTATTATTAGTGAGGGATTACAGAAGATGTCAGCAGTCTAGCAAAGAGTGAGATGGAAGAGAAAGGCTGGGAACATTCGAGTTTAAGTGAAAATTCGGATACACAAATTATTATTATTATTATTATTATTATTATTATTATTATTATTATTATTATTATTATTATTATTAAACAAAATTATTAATTATTATTATTATTATTATTATTATTATTATTATTATTATTATTATTATTATTATTATTATTACTGTCTTGGAAGTCGCAGAACAGGAACCTTGCGTTTCAGGGTGAATTCGGGTAAAAAATAAAATTATTAATTTTATTATTATTATTATTATTATTATTATTATTATTATTATTATTATTATTATTATTCATCATCATTATTATTATTATATTATTATTATTATTATTATTATTATTATTATTATTATTATTATTATTAATTTGAACTCATTCTTCTGGGACTGGTGCACAAATATAAACAATTACATCAAAATAACCTCATAACTAAGCGAATGAACATATTCTTAATTAAACAGCTAGAGAGAATTTTCAAAGAAAATTCATTCAAAGAGACAAAGAGCTTTCAGCAGTATTAAAGACTACGAAACTACCATCAAGACCCATAAAATCACCTGAAAGACTATCCCGCTGTCTTGCAGTATTAATGAGAAAAGACTTGTAATTATCGTCAGGGTGAAAATAATTACGAGACTCCAGATAATGAGATTTTGGTACAAAAAGTGATGATGTCGGTTGCTTAATGAAACAAAGTTTGTTCAGGATCTACCGACAGTGTTTTCAATATTTAAATCACGATTATTGCAATATCAAAGAGGCTTTGAAACATGTCAGTAACTTTCGGGCTAAGAAGTTTTAATTTTTTTAAATAAAATGCTAAATTAATAGCATTTATGGGAAATTGTAGTAAAACTATAACATATCAACACTGGGAAGTTCTTTCAGATAGAGACTAATTTTCTTTAGAAAATTTCCAAATAATGAAAAGTTATCTATAGCAAAAACATGAAATAAAAACATTGGAAGGTTCTTTCATATATTTGTGTGATGAATAAACTCAAATTTTCTTTAGAAACTGTCCGAATAATAAAAAAGAATTCATTTTCCTTCCCCAGTGAAAATCAGGAATAGATTTTTTTCAAATTGTGCTGGGTCAAAAGGATCCAACAAGAATAGATGTATAATTCGTCTTGTTCAACCATTTATACATTTCATTCATTTCGAATGAATCGAAATCAGCTGGTAAATTGCTATGAGGGGAACATATGCAGGTTTGCAGTCTAAGAAAGTTCTTATTTGTGAATGCAGGAAGGTTGGAATTGTATGGTGTATTGTCAAAAGTCTATGTTTCGTCGAAAAGGCCGACGGAAGTGGCATAACCACCATTCTCCTGGCCAGGTAATACTTATAAGTAAAACACAAAATAGTTATATTATATATATATATATATATATATATATATATATATATATATATATATATAGTTATAAGAAAACTGTAGGTTACGTTATATATAAGGGCTAACTGCATGAATTTTGTCATTATTTTAGTCTACGAGGTTATGGAAAACTTTCAGTAAAAATAACAATAATGTTGTTATTATTTTCAATAATAACAATAATAGAAATAACAGCAACAACAACACCAACAACAACAATAACACCAATAATAATAATAATAATAATAATAATAATAATAATAAAATGCTCATAGGAACATGAGACTTAAAATGGAGGAACAAATCCGCAGTTATGTATATGTACATATATTTAAGGATAAATCCGTACAGAGAGCTTTCGGGAATCTGTTCAAAAAATGGAATCAGAACAGATTTAGAAAAAGCTATCTGTACAGATTTATCCTTCTATATACATATATATGTATATATATATATATATATATATATATATATATATATATATATATATATATATATATATATATATACATATATATATATATATATATATATATATATATGTATGTATATATGTATGTGTACATATACATAACTGTGATTTGTTTCTCTAATAATAATAATAATAATAATAATAATAATAATAATAATAATAATAATAATAATAAATCTATTTTGTGCATCCGAATTTTCTCTTGCGTACATATATAACAAAGTACATGAAATATTTGGACAAATAACGAGTTAAGCGATTAAGCACAATTTAGAAGCTTTGAAAATAAAATAACAAAAAAAACTGAGGAAAAAAAAAAAAAAAAGAACCAAAACCTTAGCAAGTTTTTTTTTTTTTTTTTTTTTTTTGTACTGTCTGCCCAGTGACCTTTCCCCAAAGCAAACCCGATAATATAATGTTAATATATTACCCCCCTGACCTGACACTAGTTCAAGAAAATTACGGTGCGAAAAAGCCATTTTGAAAATATGCCAATCAAGCGCCGAAAAAATGTCGGTCACCAGCCCCCGAGCCGGAGCGTATATATTTTCAATCACGCCGCTTGCAACTTCAATCAGGGCCGCTGCACTTCCCTAAGGACCATCCTCTCTCCCACCCACCACCCCTCCCCCTTCCAAGTCATAATTCATCATCCCTCAGGTGCCAGTGCTTGAGAGGAAAATTTGGGAAAATTTTCGCAGGCTTCGTGACTTACTTCCAGGACAGAGTAAGGGCGTCAAAAAGTAAATAATGTTTTATGTCGCTTAATCGATTTTTATTCTAAAAAATTAGGTATTATTTTCCTTCAGTGCCACAACTCGATATTGAAGTTTTTCCTTAATACGAGTAGGTACTTCAATAGGTAAACAATGCTCTAGTCTCGTTTCATCACTTTTAATAAAAACAGGTAAAAAATTAGCCGAAGTTTCTTCGGAGCATTCGAGCTTTCTGTACAGCTTTTAATGCTGTAAGAAACTCTCAGCCACGGCCCATGAAACTCTCACCGCCGCCCTTAAAGCTTTTAGCCACGGCCCGGTGGTGGAATGTGTTTTTGGCACCTATAGCGGTGCCAGACGCACGATCATGGCTAACTTCAACCTTAAATAAAATAAAAACTACTGAGGCTAGAGGGCTGCAATTTGGTATGTTGATGACTGGAGGGTGAATGATCAACATACCAATTTGCAGCCCCTTAGCCTCAGTAATTTTTAAGATCTGAGGGCGGACAGAAAAAGTGTGGACAGAAAAAGTGCGGACAGAATAAAGTACGGACGGACAGACAAAGCCGGCACAATAGTTTTCTTTTACAAAAGACTAAAATCGAGAATTATTTTACTTCAGTACCGAAACTCGATATTGGAGTTTTTCCTAAGTCCCCTAAATATGCTAAATACGAATATCGTACTAAAATCTATCATAAATTTTCTTTTACATGAATATTTACTATCTTTTGTTCGTTATAAAATTCATTTTCACTGGGTCCGTACTAACCACAGCTCTCATGGGATTGGTTGTGGGTATTAAAGTAAGAATTTACGTATTTCAATAGCAAAATCATACATGAGCTGTACGTAACACATGGCCACGAAATCCTACCCCCTTTTCAATCCTACATCTATCACTGAACACAGTAAAAACTGTGATGCTCTGGAACAGTTATTTACCAAAGGTCCAGATGCCCGATGCGTCTTTATATGAGAGGACATATAATATGCAAATGTGGCCTGGGGCATTGGAAGCCAAATTTAATAAAGTTTCCACAAAACATATTATATAAAACTCATATCCATTACGGGCAAGGATTGGATGCAACATATCCTAATGTATCTCTTACGTTATGATCATATAAACTTTATAAACAAGTATACATATATGTTAACAGGCCGTTGCCCAAAGTTTTATTAATAAGAGACTGCTTCTCGGCAGCCTTCGATATATATGTATACATATATATATATATATATATATATATATATATATATATATATATATAGAGAGAGAGAGAGAGAGAGAGAGAGAGAGAGAGAGAGAGAGAGAAGGGGGACATAAGAGGTAAAGTAATGGATTTAATTAAAATATGGTAAGGATAAACATTTCCATAAGGTAAACTGAAAATATAAAGAGTAAATATTAACAAAAATGAGGAAAACATATATAGCATAAAAACATATACGTATAACTATATTTACGAGTATATATATATATATATATATATATATATATATATATATATATATATATATATATATATATATATATATATATATATATATATATATATAATCATGTCAATGCAAGAGCCAAACCTCAGTCTTTAAATTCTCGATATCCTTGATTAAAATCTTAAACTATAAACATTTGAAGCAGATAAAGAAACATTCATTTTATATACGTATTGTATGAAAAGAAACCTGTATATTTAGGCTCTCAGCAAGACGTAAGGGACAGTCAGTGAATAAAGAATTGGAGAGGGAGAATGTGATTGTGTTTGAGTAGGCTTAAAGTGGGGCACAGTAAGTTCTGTAGAGAGAGAGAGAGAGAGAGAGAGAGAGAGAGAGAGAGAGAGAGAGAGAGAGAGAGAGAGAGAGAGAGACATTGTTACTCAGAGGGCCTAACACTGTTTAGACACGTTTGGAGAAACCTTTTAACCTCTGCAAAAAAAAGAAAAATCCTCCATTTTCAAAAATCATTGATCCCCAAATCCCTTAAAGGTCTATCATCTATACTACCACACAAATTACCTAACAGACAAATTTAACCTTTCACAAATAACAAATAAAAGGAAGCTGATATCTTACAGACCTACACAGTGGGAAGTCCCCCATCGGTAAACTATTCAGCAACTATCTCAGGATTCCTTGTCAAAGGCTTAGGTAACAGAGGCAACAGTAATTGGTTACTTGCGTAATAAAAACTGAACGGTAGAATTCTTGAAGTTGGATTAGTTTCCTCTGCCCTTTGTTGTGTCTCGATATCATTTGCATTTCAGTCGTTTCGAAGAGGCGTATAGAACAAGCCTTATTTGGGGAGGATTCGTTACGTAGATGTGTCTGTTTATCGATTCACGGGAATGTGGAACGTTGAGTTATGTGCATGTGTATGTATGTATGTATGTGTGTATGTATATATATATATATATATATATATATATATATATATATATATATATATATGTATGTATATACTTATATATATATATTAAATATATATAAATATATATGCATATATGACTATGTATATATTTATACTTCTGTATAAGATATATATATAAATATATATATATATATATATATATATATATATATATATATATATATATATATATATATATATACTGTATGTTTGTGTGTATAAATACTGGGTATACCCATACTCTGAAGATAATTATGTAATATTTATTTCATGTCATTTATACATATCACCATTCATATGGAATTTACTTTGTAATTCTGTCAAAATAATAAAAAAAAAAAATGTCGAAAAACAGTCGTCAAGGCACAAGAAAAAAAAAACAAAGAAATATCAATAAGAAAGCGGAAAAAGAAAAAGTAATTGGAAATGGAATCATTTTAAAAGAAAACAAAAAAAAAATACACACACAAAACCAGTACTTTGAGGAAACAGGAGAAAGGGCTTGCCTTAAAAGCTCATAGCTTTTGCAAAAATGATTCTCTGAAGCTCCACTGGAAAATGAAGTAAAAAAAAAAAAAAAAAAGAAAACAAAGCATCGGTTTTCTCATGCGTGAATTCTTGCACTCGGCAATATTACAGGTTTCTATTCTTTTTTTTTTTTTTAATAAACAAGCAGTAGGACAAATCCTGAGAAGTATATTAATACAAAACTGTTTTTTAAAAATTTTCCATTGCTTTATTATTATTATTATTATTATTATTATTATTATTATTATTATTGTGCCCATGCTGTAAAAATTCATGGTACTATAAGAGAGGCTCGAGGATAGTAAGATGCGACCCAAGGGACGGTAAGTACCCCGGGCTGGACGACGGCAAGTGTAACCATGGAGTTCATTTCTGCGGATTATTATTTTCCAACACGGAAAAAGCAATATAGATACATTTATTATTATTATTATTATTATTACTATTATTATTATTATTAGTTCCTCGTTGGACGGGTCGATATCGTTCTCGGCTAGCACTTTCCTAGGCCCGCGTTCAATTCTCCGCTCGGCCAATGAAGAATTAGAGGAGTTTGTTTCTAGTGGTAGAAATTCATTTCTCGGTATAATGTGGTTCGGATTCCACAATAAGCTGTAGGTCCCGTTGATAGGTAACCAATTGGTTCTTAGCCACGTAAAATAAGTCTAATCCTTCGGGCCAGCCATACGAGAGCTGTTAATCAGCTCAATGGTCTGGTTAAACTAAGGTATACTTAACTTATTATTAGGCATTGTGAATGTCCGTTTTAGGTCCTTATGAGATATTAGAGAGATTATATTTCAAAGCTTATTTAATTTCACCTTAGATCAAAAAATTGTTCCAAAACTTCATGGAATCATTACTATGATATATATTTCTGCTCTTACTTCATAACACTCCTATGACAATTTCGGCTTCATTCCGCTGAAAGCAACACGTGCAATTCCTGACGCCACAGAATTCAAGCGAGAAAAAACCAACCTGTAAAATACATAATTCACTGACAGCAAGAGGTACGATGCATAATTAAAAAAAAAAAGTAAATTTATCTTCAAAAATATATAATTCACCTTCTCCTGAATCCCAAGAGTTAATTCGTCCCTCCCTTTGCTTGAAAGCACTCGGGTCAAGCACAACTTTTCAGGGCTTCAACATCAGTTGAATCTTTTTTTTTTTTTTCAGTTTTTTTTTTTTTTTTTTTGCCCCCCGAGCTTAAAGTGGCAGGTGTCTCACCTGAGAGAGAGAGAGAGAGAGAGAGAGAGAGAGAGAGAGAGAGAGAGAGAGAGAGAGAGAGAGACCAAAAATTCTTCTGCTTCGTTTTCTGAAGCGTTTGGGCTTAGGGGCACACGCCTCTGTGTCGTGGTTCGTTTCTTTCCTCATTTTATTTGAATAAAATTGTTTTTTTTTTATCAATGTATCAAGAAAATTTTGAACGAGTGTCAAATGAGCTTTGAATTCAAATGCATAAGAAAATGTCTAAGCGTAGTTTGATACAAGTCAATTCCTTTTAAAAATATTGTGGGCGACTGTTTGGAACTTTTCAGGGAAATGTCACTTTCTTTTAACAAAAATTATGTGGAAAACTCGCCATGAAACATATACAATAAATTGATTTTGAAACACGACAGTAATTTTATTTTTCTTTTTAATCGATCGATAAGTCCTTAATGTGCCTTGAACAATTAAATCGAGGGAATTATGACGATAAGCAGCATCTCCGTAATATTCTATACTTAATTAAAGGGCGAAACGTAACATCTAAGGTACTCATTACCATTGCTCAGTAACTAGTTCCTCGTTGGGGGAGTCGGTAGAGTTGTGGGCTAGCACTTGCTAGGCCCGAGTTCGAGTCTCCGGCCGGCTAATGAAGAATTAGAGGAATTGATTTCTGGTGACAGAAATTCATTTCTCGCTATAATGTGGTTCGGATTCCACAATAAGCTGTAGGTCCTGTTACTACGTAACAATTGGTTCTTAGCCACGTAAAATAAGGCTAATCCTTCGGGTCAGCCCTAGGAGAGCTGTTAATCAGCTCAGTGGTCTGGTAAAACTAAGGTATACTTAACTTAAGGCAAGTGACAGATTGTGATATAAAACCTAGCCTCACTGGGTACACTGCAGGCATTGCTAACGGTTCTTTGCAGCGTCCCTTCGGCCCCTAGCTGCAACCCCTTTCATTCCTTTTACTGCACCTCCGTTCATATTATCTTTCTTCCATCTTGCTAGGCCTATTCACCCTCTCCTAACAATTATTTCATAGTACAACTGTGAGGTTTTCCTCCTGTTACACCTTTCAAACTTACCTACTCTCAATTTCATTTCCAGAGCTGAATGATCTCATAGGTCCCAGTGCTTGGCCTTTGGCCTAAACTCTATATTCCGGTCCATTCCATTCTAGAAACCGCGATTACTTCGATTATTTCCAGGAATTCCTCAACAATTGTTTGATAAAAGATTAAGTATACATGCCTATTGTTTACGTGGCAACTCAGATAAATGCTGGTTTTAAGCTCCAAAAATATTTTCATAAAATTTCCTGAATCTTCATAATTCTTTCCCAAACAATTCCCTAATAGAAAATACCTGTATATAAACGTCCTTTACGTATCTACTCAAATAAACGCTGTTTTTAAGCATTTTGAAGCTTCAAAGATTTTCACTAATCTTTCTCTCTCTCTCTCTCTCTCTCTCTCTCTCTCTCTCTCTCTCTCTCTCTCTGCTTGATAATAATTAACTATACATTAATATTCTTTGCATAGCCACTCAAAAAATATTGTTTTTAAGCTTCAAAAATATATACCTAATGCTTCTCTCTCTCTCTCTCTCTCTCTCTCTCTCTCTCTCTCTCTCTCTCTCTCTCTCTCTCTCTCTCTGCCTTTGTCTGAGAGCTCCCGAGCATGTCAGCACAGCAAAACCACGGCCCAGAAAGGCAAATGTCTTCTTAAAAAAAAAACAAAAAACAAAAAAAACTTTATTATTCAAAGAGAAGCAAGAACATTTTCAAGCAGGAGTAATGATTCTCTTTCTCCCAGCAAAACTCAACTTGCACAAGTCACAGACGTCTGACTTTGTGGTAAACAACTTCAAAAGATGTGAAGCGTTGTTTGAAAAAAAAATGACGTGGAAATTTATGATTTCACCACTCGACGCCTTCTGATATTCCGTCGCAGACACTGAGTTTGACGCACTGAGAGAGTGGTGATGTAATATCTTTGTTTCGGGGAATTTAATTCCTGCTGTTTTATGGGAGAAGGTATTCCCGGGAAAGGTTAATTGATTTTCCTTTGACATCGAGCAAAAATTCCCGGTTTCCAGTTGAGCGGAGAATATTTGTTACGACCAACAGCGAGGGAGCCGTGACAGCTCTCCATATCGCCTGTGTCCATTTTATTTA
>NC_089762.1:43073390-43085890 GCF_040412425.1 Macrobrachium rosenbergii | reverse complement strand
ATGCCCGTGCTAATTAGCATATTCTGTGCCCAGGTAGCTTTTGTCACGCGAGAAAGAGGTCTCAGCGCAGAGAGTGGTCGATGATCCAAGCAGGAAGAGGAACATTTTCTAAGGAGGAGGAAGCAAGAGGAGATTTCTTTCAGGGCGTTCGTGGAAAAGCTACATTCGCTGGAGAAACCGGATCGATACGCGTATAAAGTTTTCTGGAGACGCTTCATTGAACTTAAGTCAAAATTCCTGAAAAACATATAATTTCAATTTTCGCGAGGCTTCTAGAGATCACAGCTTTCGAAAACGCTTGGCAAGGGTTACTTTCTTAATGGCTATATTATTTTCTATGTATGTTTTACCTCAGTCAGCACCTTCAGTCAGATTTGAAAGTTTCCATGGCAAGTTCCACATCCTTCCCAGGTAAAAACCTAATATATATATATATATATATATATATATATATATATATATATATATATATATATATATAATCCTAGGAGGGAAGAAGAATAGATAAGAAAGAATGGGAGGGAAGAAGAAAGAGAAGAAAGAAAGACTGAAAGAGAGAGAGAGAGAGAGAGAGAGAAGAGAGAGAGAGAGAGAGAGAGAGAGAGAGAGAGAGAGAGAGAGAGAGAGAGAGTCTCAAAATCCCTGAAAAACATCTGATTTAAATTTGCGCGAGGCGTCTATATTTCCCACCCGCCCCTCGAAAATGCTTTTCAGGAGTTATTTTCTGAACAGTCATATTTGATAAAGGAGAGAACAGTCTTTTTTCATCTCTTGATGAAATCCCGGGAGTGAAGAAGAAGAAAGAGAGAGAGAGAGAGAGAGAGAGAGAGAGAGAGAGAGAGAGAGAGAGAGAGAGAGAGGCCCTCTTTTATGAAGAGGATCAGATACCGGAGTCTTATATCCGAGCGAGGAAGAAGGTAAGACGGAAGTCTTTGAAGCGGCGCGTTCGAAACGAAATGAAAAAAAGGTCTTATTTGATATTCGTACCTTCAGACTTTTTTCTGAATAATAAAAGACGAAAGGCTGAATGAAGAATAGCATCACGGATTGAAATAGTAAGTAATTGAATAAACATGCTCGCGACGATTACATTTTAGTATGTGACAGACCCACTGTCTTGTGAATGTAATGTAATTATTATACATGAAGCCCTTAAGTAAATAATCCATCATCTGGAAGTGTATGGTAACTAGGCCAGCCAGTCTCGACCCTGAAGTAATGTAATGTAAACAATGACATTAAAATGAATAAAAGCATATTGGATACATTTTAGGAAATGTTGATTTCTTTTTCATTTTTTTTCATTATCGTGCAAATTAACGTAGCAAAAATTTACGATAAATGTCATTTCAAAATAATCAAATTAGCATATTATGTAAAGAACATAAAATTTACCGGATCAATGAACATTTCAAAATAATCATAGGCTTTATTTATACATATATATATATATAAAGAACATATATATAATGTGTGTATATATATATATATATATATATATATATATATATATATATATATATATATATATATATATATATATATATATATATATATATATATATATATATATATATCTACTCATGTAAAAGTCAATTTGCTACCCAAAGTTGAATGTGACACTCTATAGCATTTTTGATGCGAAGGCATACTCCATATTGTAATGTTTACAAATCCTAACATCAGAGCATCAGTGATGCGCCTTTGTTTCCTATATCTCGCCATTCGAAACCTATATAGAAAGTTGCTATTTTAAATATGGCGGTCCTAAGTGGCAAGATATAGTTATTAATTTAGTGCTGCTGAACCTCCATTGATTTCAAACCTTTGAATGAAAACTATTATGATTTCATGTCCTCCAAATCACGCGTATTTTCGTTCCACGTTCGCCCTTGAGGCTAAACTCGTCATCGCGTATATTAAAATGATTGACGGGGCTGTTACCCTCACTCACAGCAATGCTGTACCCAACTGGGAGATTGACAGCAGTGCTGTGTACCCTGCAGGCAGATCACAGGGCACTTTGCCAATTAAATATTCATCTCTTGGAAACTGTTGTTCAATATGGATTCAGGATTACTCTACATTATAGATAATTGAAGAGAGGGCGCCGGGCATAGAATTCTGAAATTGACGAATAATGGCGATTTTATCTTTGCGTTTAACTGAATGGTGATAAACTTTGGCAAATGTATTCAGTATACAGCTAGATTTAACGTCGTGTCCATGCCCTGCGCGGAACAGTTACTCGTTATGTGCATCAGCCATCAAAATAAAAGAACAATATTAACAAATACTAATCCTTGATGGATTCAGCGTCATGTATGCCGAGTGCCAGATTCGTGACCTGCGCAGAACATTTGTCTGTTGTGTATAAGAGCCATCAAAATAAAGGGGCATAATTAAGAAACTATTACGCATTAGTGAATTCAGTGTCACGTGTGTTAAGTGCCAGATTCAATTACGGATACGAAAAACAGAGTCAATAGGATGCTAATTGGTAATCGAAGTCTAAATGAGTAATTACTGGGTTAGGATAAAAAGGGGAATATATTAAAGTAATTTAAAGGTGTACTCATTAACAATGAAAGATTATCAAGCAAAGAGTGGATTGAATTATTCAACTTAATCAACAACGATTCAAGGGATCATAATATGACCTTAGCAGTAAATAAATATATATAATATATATATATATATATATATATATATATATATATATATATTATTTATTTATGTATACATATATATCTATATGTATACATATACATACATACATATATACACACACCCACACATGCATCCACACATTGTCCTGCCTTCCGCACGCAGGACACTACAAAAGAATTTAAAACCCGTGGCTTTCGTTCCGTTATATATTCCTTTTATAAAAATCTACACCGCAAAATGCCAGTGACAATTTGCCCGGAAAAGGGGGGGAAGGCTATAAATTGTGTGTCAGTTAAAAGAGGAAATTGTAACTATACAATGCACATCGGGTGGGAGCCAGACAAACTCACTTTATGCCCCTTTACTGGGAGCTGTGGGGAGCGTGTTTACAGGATGGTTGGGGAAAATAATGAACGTTTCAGTGTTCAAGTGTTTCAGTGCATTTCGTTATTAGTTTGAGGTGGGACGTTACTGAGTTGGTTTGTTAAGTGGGTTCTTAACAAAATTATTAGGAGAATTTTCAAGAAAATTTCTTGAGAATCCTCAAAAATAATTAAGAGAATTCTCTAAAATTATTAAGGGATTCTCATGGAAACTCTTTGAGAATCAGTAAGATTTATTAAGAGAATTCTTTAAAATTATTAAGGGAATTCTCAAGAAAAATCTTGAGAATTCTTGAAAATTATTAAAAGAGCTTTCAGGAAAAATTATTAAGAGAATTCTCAAGAAAAATTCTTGAGAATCCTTAAAAATTATTAAGGGAATTCTTCAAAATTATTAAGGGAATTCTCAAGAAAATTCTTGAGAATTCTTCACTTATTAAAAGAAAAAATTATTAGGAGAATTCTCAAGGAGAATTAATTAGAGAATCCTTAACAATCATTAAGAGAATTCTTAAAGATTATTAAAGGATTCTCAAGAAAATTCTTGAAAATTCTTAAAAATTATTAAGAAAATTCCCAGGGAAAATTCCTGAGAGTTCTTAAAAATTATTAAGAGAATTCTCAAGAAAATTATTGAGAGAAATCTCAAGGAAAGTTACCAAGAGAATTTTCTAGAAAAATTATTAAAAGAATTTTCAGTAAAATTTATTAAGGGAATTCTCAAGAAAATTGTCCTTTTTTAAATTTAAGTATGTGTATGTTTTTCAGTCCTTGTTAAATGAGTTGTTATCATTCTGCTAAAAAACAATGCTGGGGGCTATAGCATCTTAATTTTTTCATTTATCAAACAAATAATTCTGGCTTCTACTAAACAGGAATCGCCATTTTGTGTCAACTTATCAAAGTAGGCCTCCTTCTAGGTGTGTAAACAATAATTCTAACGTTTATCTGAAAAGAATTGCTTTTTTGTGTGAACTTATCAATACAAGTCTCCTTCTACAGGAGGTGTGTGTTTGCTATAGATATAAATTTTCTTTCAAAAATTAAGCCTACAGCACCAAATTTAGACGAGAATTTTAGCAGCTTAAGTCCTTCCACTGATACCTGCTACACTTTTTTCGACACGTGTAAAAAGCATTTGAGTCAAACCACGCAGTGTATAAAAAAAAAAAAGAATTACGAATATCTCTCGCTAAACTGTTTTCGTACAGTCGAGAGTAAAATTTCCGTTTCCCTTTGATCTAACCGACTTTGCGGCCCATCATTGGATCCCGAAAATGTAGGAACTCCACCCTCCCCCTTCGCCCCCACAAAAAAAAGAGAACAACATACTACAAATTCAGAACCAAAAAATAAAAATAAAAAGAAAACAGAACAAAATTGCTGTTGAATTTAAAATTCAAATTTCTTTCTCTCTCTCTCTCTCTCTCTCTCTCTCTCTCTCTCTCTCTCTCTCTCTCTCTCTCTCTCTTTAATCCAATCATCTAACGTACATCACATCAGCGCACGTTTGAAACCCCAAGACCTTGCATTTTATTCTCTATCTCTCTCTCTCTCTCTCTCTCTCTCTCTCTCTCTCTCTCTCTCTCTCTCTCTCTCTCTCTGTCTTTCTAGGTCCGGATTCCTATGAGAGTGTTCACTGTATATTCCCGAGACCCCTCCGAATTTACCGAGGTCCTTCGCTTAAAATTCGGATACTTGTTAGAGTCCTCCCTTTGAAATTCCGTAGCAAACAAAACTTTGGTTAAAGAGGTTAAAAGTTTTTTGGGGGGTTTCCCCCCAACCCTCCTCCAAGGACGAAATGGACAGATAAAAACAAGAAATACGAGTATTTTGATCTCTCTCTCTCTCTCTCTCTCTCTCTCTCTCTCTCTCTCTCTCTCTCTCATTGTAATTGCTTTATGTCTATATTTACCTTTATGCGTTTACGTTGATTTATGAAAAGTGAATTTATGCCCTTTTATGCATACATGAATGGACATTTTACGTTATTGTTAATAAAGGCCATTATGACCCTGTGTACTGTATATGCCAGCACAATTTGGATGAGGCAGTGACCACTGTATTGTTTTCCCTTTGGAGCCACCCTCTGTTAGGAAAACCTACTTTATATTAAAAGAATATATACACAAGTACATATAGATATATGCGCTTAACTGATGTAATTTGCGTAAAATGTGCTTAAATCAATTCAAGAATCTTTTAAGCCGGGCAGGGATTTGAAAGTAAATACGAAGATGCAAGACCTTTCCTGGAGTTTACCGTCTGTCTACACAAACAGTCTGTCTACACAAACAGACACACACAGACTCAGACACAGACAGATATATATATATATATATATATATATATATATATATATATATATATATATATATATATATATGGGTGTATGTTCTTAAAGACAGCCAATCTCAACTTGAACCCAAAACCATACACTCTCTACCCGGAAACCAAGACAGCCCCCACAAAAAAAAAAAAAAAAACATAGACAAAGGAAAAGAAAAACCCCTCAGTCAGAACGCTTATCCCCCAAACCGCCAGCTTCTCTGGGCCCTTGAAAAAACAAAACCCAAAGCTTGACATAACAGCTGCAGCAGCAGATGTGATGTCACTACAGCAGCAGCAGCAGTATCAGCAGCAGTAGCAGCAGCAGCAGCCTGCCAAAACGGTTTGCCAATCGAAGAAATGCTTCGAAAAAGGGACCCAACTACTGCTGGCGTTGGTGGTGCCGCGGCCGAAGTTCTGTTTGAACAGGACTATCTAAAGAAAACAAGTGGCCTGGCATACCCGCTGAGAGTGGGCCTATCGAAGTCCAATATATCTTTTGGAACGTCGGTACTAGAAATAAAGAAGAAGAAGAAGAAGAAGAAGGAAGGAGGAGGAGGAGGAGGAGGAGGAGGAGAAGAGGAGGAAGAAGAAGAAGAAGAAGAAGAAGAAGGAGGAGGAGGAGGAGGAAAGAAGAAGGAAGAAGAAGAAGAAGAAGAAGAAGAAGAAGAAGAAGAAGAAGAAGAAGAAGAAGAAGAAGAAGAAGGCCTGTGGTTCAATCTTGTGTATTCTGAAAGCGAAATTTTACCGAGGCGAATGACAACTGGTTCAGTAAAATTACTATTGTAGTTTACGAAATTATCCTGCTTTACATTTATGCTATTTTTCCTGCGAAGAAACTTCATCATAATGAGAGATCTACAGCAGTCTGCATATCTATCAGTAATATATTATTTCGACATGAGAGGTGATGGAAATGTTATAAATGGCAATACACTTTATCAGAGAATTATTTATTTTTCTGACCAAAAAGTTCTAAAATCAGGTGAAATATCAAGGTTTGTTGCTACGTATAAAAGACGTAATTGGATGAATAAGAAATTCTGGAATCTAATCTGCCTATGAATAATATGTTTGCATCACTAGTGTATTCCTTTCAAGTTACATTTCACTACTAAGATGAGTCACAATGAGCAATGTGATCAGCAACTCAAGCATAATTTTAAGGTCTTTTTTTCTGTCATTTTAGTCGTATAATCCTATACACTCACCAATTATTTTTTTTTTATTTTAGTCGTATAATCCTATACGCTCACCAATCATTTTTTTTATGCCATTTTAGTCTTTTACTCTAGTACACTCACCAATTATTATTACACCCCGTAGGGGGGTAGCGCCGTCAATGCACCTCATGCGGTGCACTGTAGGCATTACTTAAGGTTCTTTGCGGCGTGCCTTCCATGGCCCCTAGCTGCAACCCCTTTCGTTCCTTTTACTGTAACTCTTTTCATATTCTCTTTCTTCCATCTTACTTCCCACCCTCTCCTAACAATTGATTCATAGTGCAACTGCTTTGAGGTTTTCCTCCTGTTACACCTTTCAAATCCTTTTACTGCCAATTTCCGTTTCAGGGCTGAATGGCCTCATAGGTCCCAGTGCTTGGCCTTTAGCCTAAATTCTATGTTCAGTTCAATTCAATTCAGTCATTATTACAAGACAGATACTCCCATTGCACCAGTTCTCTTCGAAATTCACAGTAAATAAACGACGTATTCTCAATACCTTTGGAAAATGTTCACTCACTGTAGCCTTGTTGTGACTACGATAGTCTAGTAAGGAGGATTGATGTTCCCCATGGGGACAATTTATATTCCTCACTTCTCACACCTATTTCCTCAGTGCCCTGACTTCTGCCCCGCCCTCTTCCGGACGTTCTGACTTCAAGGAGAGAGGGATGACTTCAATCTCAATTTGGATGTTTGGTGGTGTGATAATCAAAGGGTTTGTAAGCATTCCAAAGTGGTATTTCATTACAGGAATTAGTTTTCTAGTTATTAGTCAGAGATGCTTCATTGAATGAATGAGAAAAATGGCTTTGTTTTTCACCCTAGTTAACTCTTCAGAGACGATAGTGGCAACGCAAGCCTTCATAACTAATGTTTAAGACTCAACACGAAATTTACAATTTGTTTAATTTTCAGAATAAAGGTTGATTTTGCTAAATGATTATCTGGGCTGTTTTATTGAATGAATGAGGCTCATTACCAAGTTTTTTTCACCATAGTTAAACCTTAAAATCTAATAGTGGCAACGAAGCACTTTTTAACTAATATTGAGAATCAACACGAATATTCCAGAACATTAAATTAACATCTGAATATATTAACATTTAATCCCCTAGTGCTGTATGCAAATGCAATAAGGGCACGACGTCTGTTAAAATCAGGAATCTTCGCAGATCCCAGATTTTTCAGATTTAGCCTCAAAACAGATTTTTCAGATTTAGCCCAAAGCAGATTTCTCAGATTGACCGCCTAAACAGATTTTTCAGATTTGCCCCCAAAAACAGATTATTTCAGATTTACCCTCAACGCAGATTTTTCAGATTTAACCCAAAGCAGATTAATCAGATTGACCCTCAAAACAGACTTTTCAGACTTACCCCCAAAACAGATTTTTCAGATTTACCCCAGAAGCAGTTTATTTCAGATTTAACCCCAAAACAAATTTTTCAGATTGACCCCATAAACAGATTTTTCAGACTTAGCCCCCAAAAACAGATTTTTGAGACTTAACCCCAAAACAGATTTTTCAGATTTACCCCCAAAACACTGATTATTTCAGATTTACCCTCAAAACGGATTTGTCAGATTTAACCCACAGCAGATTTTTCAGATTCACCCTCAAAATAGATTTTTCAAATTTACCCCCAAAACAGATTTTCCAGATTTACCCTCAAAACAGATTTTTGAGGCATAACCCAAAGCAGATTTTTGAGACATAGCCCCCAAAAACCAGCTTTGTCAGATTTACCCTCAAAACAGTTTTCAGATTTAACCCCCAAAAAACAGATTATTTCAGATTTGCCCTCAAAACAGATTTTTCAGATTTACCCTCAAACAGATTTTTCAAATTTACCCTCAAAACAGACTATTTCAGATTTACCCCACAGCAGTTTTTCCAAACTTATCCCTCCCCCCAAAAAAAAAAGCTTTTACAGATTTACCCTCAAAATAGACTCTTCAGCTTTACCCGCAAAAGAGATTTTTCAGATTCACTAGACTTGCTGCCTCAACGATTTGCTCTGCACATTAGGATAACTGACCACAGAGGGAACAAAGCCGGTCTGTTCAACGCTGACCCAATCTGCAATGCGACGGGGATCCGTAACACCAACGATACCTTTCAATATGTATTTCGCAGTCCGGCCGTGCAAAATCTCTCTCTCTCTCTCTCTCTCTCTCTCTCTCTCTCTCTCTCTCTCTCTCTCTCTCTCTCTCTCTCTCTCCGTTAAAGGTTGTGTTTTCTTAAATAATGTACAGCACATGAAATTCATGTATGCATATGCTATTTAGGAATATTTTCTCTCTCATGCAATTTCTATTGCAATCAATGGCATTATTTGCAGACTTTTTTTATAGACTCTGAACTAGTCTATATTTCTTCTTTTTTTTCTCTTCAGGCAAGCTTCTCGGGAATAAGGAAAAATGATTCGCTTTTCTATAAGTTTACTTTTTTTATAATCGACAGACCGTTTCCTCGACTACCGAAGGAGTCTTCAGGAGTAAATTACAAGTTGACACAAAGTTTTTATTACAACTTGCGGACTCCACAGTTAATCCTTAAACATAAAACATGATGTTATTGGATGTACATATGAATGTTTTGATTCAGCTTCTTATTTATGCGTATGAAAAGCATGCTCTCTCTCTCTCTCTCTCTCTCTCTCTCTCTCTCTCTCTCTCTCTCTCTCTCTCTCTCTCATCTTCTGTTTACAGTCAACTTTCGTCTGATAGTATTGTCTGCAAATCCACCAACATACTATAGTACATACCACCTTCATTGCCTAGGCAGGACAGGGAATACTCGGAGCAAGAACGGCAGAACAAAAAAGACTCCACGTTTTAAAGGCTTAACTTTTACCCGTAGGAGTTATGTCTTAGCATTCCTTGTCACAGAGTTCTTGTCAATTTGCTATCAGAAAGACTCTCTTCCTTTTGTAGCCATATTCGAAAACCATTTGTGATGCTAAGTTCCAAAAGGCCTGCCTACCTTTCTCTCTCTCTCTCTCTCTCTCTCTCTCTCTCTCTCTCTCTCTCTCTCTCTCTATTTCTTTAGTCAGCAGTATCCGGAGAAGCAACATTTAACCATTTGTGATGCTAAGTTCCAAAGTCTGCCTACCCGCCCCTCTCTCTCTCTCTCTCTCTCTCTCTCTCTCTCTCTCTCTCTCTCTCTCTCTCTCTCTCTAGTCAGCAGTATCCGGAGAAGCAGCATTTACAAGTCTTTCATATTCGTTTTTCGTTTTCAAGTACATGGAATTCCAATAATACGCGCATCACTTTTAGGGACTTGTCTGATAGATGACGATCTTGCTGTTCTTAAATCATTGATATGAGCAGCAGAATAATTCATCTTTAATGGCTATTTCAGATCACAGAGATCAGGAAACTGCGAAAGTGCTGGTTATGTGTCATAGAAGTGGTACTGGCATGGAAAAACCTGAACACCCATAATGCAATTGAGTTCGTCAAAGACTGCGGTGAGGAGCGCTGTGTATGAAGGAAGTTCAAGAAGTAGACAATGTTGTGGAAGTTTTTGCGCATAAGGTTCCTCCTTGATTCAATAATTAACTCTGAATGAGGGAAAACAGAAGACGATTGTCTTCTGTTTTCTTTGAAGCCAACCCTGGTAGATTACAGTGCTTAATGTAGGTATAAATATGTATATATATATATATATATATATATATATATATATATATATATATATATATATATATATATATATATATATATATATATACATATTTATATATATATATATATATATATATATATATATATATATATATATATATATAAATAAATAAATAATAAATATATATATACATATATATATTGAATGTATATTTATATAACTATACATATGTATAATTATATATACACATTTATACACATACATATATATATACATACATATATATATATATATATATATATATATATATATATATATATATATATATTAATACATATACATAATGCATTACTGACATCTTCATGACAACATCAACGTCTCTTCTGTATAAAAAAAACGAAAGGAATTTCGGATACATGAAACTCCCGACAGCGGTCTCCGTATATAGCAAATGGTCGCCGGCAGTGAAAGGAGCGAAAAAGACCAAATGTATAAAACAGGAGTATTAAAAAAGACCGAATACTCTCTACCCTTCGCCCCGGCCTGACCTTTTTGCGGTCTGACCCTTTCCAGTATAACGGAAGCATTTTTCCCGAAAGGAAAGTCTCGATGGAATATGTAAAGCTTTCGGCGCAAACTTAAACATTTTGCCTTGGTTCTAAAATTCCTTTATCTCTTTCACTCCATTTCTCTCTCTCTCTCTCTCTCTTGCTTGCCCTCATTCTTTCTCTTATCTCTTGTTTTTCTTATGTATGTATGTATGTATGTATGTATGTATGTATGTATATATATGTATGTATGTATGTATGTATATATATATATATATATATATATATATATATATATATATATATATATATATATATATATATATATATCTAAATATATATATATATATATATATATATCTAAATATATATATGTATATGTATATATACACATATATATTTATATATGTGTGTATACATATAAATATATATATATATATATATATATATATATATATATATATATATATATATATTATATATATATATATATATATGTATCATACTACGAACGGCTTATAGAAATTATGTTTAAATTTCCTTTTTTTCTTTCGTTAAAAATCATACCAAACAATCACAAACATACATCCCCATTTTAGCTCCTTATATCATTGTTTATTAAATGCTTTTGTTCCTTTAGCCACAGAAATTAACCTGAAGCTGATCTCTCAGTGTCAAAATCACCTTCCCTCATGAATTTACAATTTCCCAAACGCTTCTGGTACCGTAATACATGTATTCATACAATGATACACGTATTCAAAGAACCGCTCTCGTATTCAGGCAAGTTTACATTCACCTTTGCAGTTTCACAGCCAGCCCTTCGTAAAACCTTATTCCAAAGCTCTTTCCCACACTCCCACAGAATTAGCCCAAAGAGGCTTTTTCTCCCCAGCTAATTTCAGTCTTCCTCGTATTGTGAATACATCGTACCCATCCAAGAGAGTATTACTTGATAATTTACATTCTTCGTCTGTCTGAGTTTCTCCCCAGCGCGAGATTATCCTTACTTGGGTCTTCCAGCTATTGAAAATACTCTTTTGTGACGCCTTCTTCTTCTTCCCTTGATCGTGGGAATTATGGTCATTTTGTTGTGGTTTATTCAATTTTTGTTCTCTGGACTGTTACGTCCCCACTAATTATTCACAAGTTCGTTATTATTATTACTGATACTCAGAATATAAACCCGATTCATATGGAACAAGCCCACAGGGGCCATTGACTTGAAATTCAGGCATCCAAAGGATGTTATTGTATTCATTCAAAAGAAGTGATCAGAGGTAAAAAGAACTATAGAAAGAGGAGATCAGTTATCAGGAAAACACATTATTTAACAAATTAACAGATAAATACATAAACATGTAATTAAATGATGAAAATACAAGGAGAATTGTATTAAGGTAGCAATGCATTGCATCTTCGCTTGGACTTCTGAAGCTTCAATTGTACGAAATCCTCAGGGAGGCTGTTCCACAGTCGTTGAAGCTCTCTGTTTAAAGTAGCCTCACTTTTTATGCTTAAGTTGCTTTGCAACATGAAGTTGAATGAATTGGAGTCAATATATTTGTCTCCTTTAAAACGGGAGACTTTCGATCTCTATATGGAAAGAGGAACTTGTAATGCGTATGATCAAAAGTTCTAAAATTTGTTCAATAAATGTTCATCATCAACTTTTTCTTGCTCAAAAAAAAAAAACAGCGGATATTATCTTACC
>NC_089762.1:43065890-43068390 GCF_040412425.1 Macrobrachium rosenbergii | reverse complement strand
GCTCTCCAGTGATTCTTAATTATTTTTCCACTTTATAATCATAGTTCAACTTCACTTTTATGTAGAATAGGAGAAAGGACATATTAATTGTATAAATAACGTGTCCAGAAATATTAAAGTATTGTATTATTGTTTGCATGTTAAGTCAAGTAAACAAAACAGACAAGTATACAAATGCATATAGGCTACAGTATGTATAAATATGCTAATTTTCCTGTGTATGAATACGTGTGTGTATATATATATATATATATATATATATATATATATATATATATATATATATATATATATATATATATATATATATATATATATATATATATATATATATATATATTTGTTATATATATACATATATGATATACATACGTATGTGTGTGTGTGTCAATCTGTCTGTATCTAAATGTACCATATCTATCACTTATATATACAATAATTATTTATAGCATTTTCATAAACGAAAAAAATGCATATACAGTATGTATAAATATGCTCATTTTCCTGTATATGCATATATATATATAACGTATATGTATATATATACATATATATACGTATGTGTGTGTGTCAATCTGTCTACTGCCTGTATCTAAATGAGTCATATCTATCACTTATATATACAATAATTATTTATAAAATTCCCACAAACGAAAAAAAACAGACTCAAGGGAAATATGAGTGGTACACTGAATTACCCAATAAAAATTAAGTGTTTTTTTTTTATGAATATTACTGTAGTATAAATGAGCAACTGGTTCTCACATTCTTATCCACTCAGCCATGGGACCCCCACAGGTGAACAGGTAAGAACTTCAATTTGTGTTACAAGGGGATAAATAATCTTTTTATTTATTTATTTATGTATTTACATATTTATTAATGAATAACTTAATAACTGACTGAAATTTTAGATTCATGAAGTATTGAATAAGTTATTAATTATATTGGTATATAGTCATATATTTTAGAAAAAAAATCATTTTTATAGGAATCAGGAATTATTGAGAAACTTTGCAGACCTTGACAGACATTCACTAATCTTAGACTCACAGTTCATTAGCTTGAAAAATAATTCATTTATAAAAATTTTTGTTATAGAAAAATCTCTGAAAATGAATTATGGCTGTTTTCATAAGCGAGTATCGCGTGAATATTCAGCTCCTTAAATTAGGCAAAAATCTCAAGCATTCATTTCCACAGACAATTTTACAATGAAAGGAAATAAAACGATTGCAAGAATATTCAGAAAAATTCATTTTAGTCACGATTCTTGTTGAATTCGAGTTTAGTTTTGCTAAATAATAACTAAAGTGAAATAGCATTCTTTCCCCATGATAGATAATTAGATTATCTTTGCGATTAGAAATGTTATTTGTCTGTTTGTCGAAACGGAAGAATTTTTCAAGGTTGTTCTTATCTCTAATTACCTTCACAATCCATTTGTAAATATATATTACAATTATATGTATATATAAAAATATATATTTATATTATATTTATATTTATATATCTAATGTATATGTATATACATACATACATATATATATATATATATATATATATATATATATATATATATATATACATTCTTACCTTTACAATCTCTATCGCGCAACTTGATAACGGAAAGTTCTGGATGTACAGCTTCCGAGAGGAGAGGATTCAAACGTGTTTTTCCGAAGTTTCAGCAAAAAGGAAAGCTTTCTGTTTAATTAAACATGGCCTAAACTCTCCAAATGAAAGGAAGGAATGTGTTTCGGAAAATCACCGAGGCGAAACAACGTTCTTGTTTCATTTTGGGTATTGTTTGTGTGTGTGAGAGAGAGAGAGAGAGAGAGAGAGAGAGAGAGAGAGAGAGAGAGAGAGAGAGAGAGAGATTGCAAATATAATACTTAGTTTTCTTTACAGTGATTATACTGAACGCAATCATTCAAGAATATATTCTGTTTGATTTTGGGTAGTGCTTGTGAGAGAGAGAGAGAGAGAGAGAGAGAGAGAGAGAGAGAGAGAGAGAGAGAGAGAGAGAGATTGCAAATATAATACTTAGTTTTCCTTACAGTGATTATACTGAACGCAATCATTCAAGAAAATATTCTGTTTGATTTTGGGTAATGTTTGTGCGTGCGAGAGAGAGAGAGAGAGAGAGAGAGAGAGAGAGAGAGAGAGAGAGAGAGAGATTGCAAATATAATACTTAGTTTTCCTTACAGTGATTATACTGAACGCAATCATTCAAGAATATATTCTGTTTGATTTTGGGTAGTGCTTGTGCGTGAGAGAGAGAGAGAGAGAGAGAGAGAGAATGAAAATAGCATACTCAGCCTAGTTTTCCATACAGTGATTATACTGAAAGTTATCATTTAAGAAAACATTATTTTGCAATGACCGTTTATGGTCATTGACTATTTACTCTGTGTCATTGCTGTTGCTTTTGCTCAGTGCTCATTGTTATTGCTTGCTCACTGCTGTGCTCCACTGCTCATTGCTTTCAGTGCTCTG
>NC_089762.1:43048390-43060890 GCF_040412425.1 Macrobrachium rosenbergii | reverse complement strand
TCGTGCTTCTGGCAACGATATAGGATGGGTCACCAATGGGCCGCGGCTCACACAGCATTATACCGAGACCACCGAAAGATAGATTTATTTTCGTTGGTCTTGATCATACGCTGTAAAGAAAAATCGACTGCGCCGAAGAATCTTTGGCGCATTTTTTACTTGTTTTTTACTGGTGTTAATCTTTTTTATTAATTCCCGACCATTTCTGATACAGTAATTGCATTTAAAAATTTCTGTTGATATGTGATAGTTACTTCAAATATTAATATTCTCAATCCCATATTTTTGAAATCTCACTACCACGATATCATTAACATATCCTTCTATAATCATAATTTCATCAAATATTATGATTATATCTCTATGTATTTCCAATGAATTCTTTTACTGATCATTTCAATATCTCTTTACTGTGCCAACATCACGTAGACTTCAAAAAAGGACCATTCATTTTTCCTTCTTATTGTTTCCATAATTTTCTGATAGTCTTCAGATCTTCATACATATAACAGCAAGTCACGCCTTTCTTCCGAATCCCGTTTTCTATAAAAACAAGTAAAAAACGCGCCGAAGTTTCCTTTGGCGAAATCGAGTTTTCTGTACAGCCGCTACAGCGTATAATCAAGACCACCGAAAATAGATCTATCTTTCGGTTTTCTCGATATAATGATGTATGAGCCGCGTCCCAAAAAATTTAACCACGGCCCGGTGGTGGCCTGTCCTATATCGTTGCCAGAAGAGTGATTATAGCTAACTTTAACCTTAAATAAAATAAAAACTACTAAGGCTAGAGGGCTACAATTTGGTATGTTTGATGGCTGGAAGGTGGATGATCAACATACCAATTTGCAGCCCTCTAGCCCCAGTAGTGTTTAAGATCTGAGGGCGGACAGAGAAGTGCGGACGGACAGACAAAGCCGGCGCAATAGTTTTCTTTTACAGAAAACTAAAATTCACTTCCCGTGAAACTTCACCCCCAAAACTTCACTCTCATCATGAGAGAGATCGTGCAGGCTTTCCTCAACCGCATCCTCACCCGTTCTTTGCCTCCTCGAGTTGCAAATAGATTGGAAACTCGTTGCTCCAATTACCTAACTTTCCACTGAAGTGTTTTCCAGCATTATCACATCGATGCAGTCATGTTTTTCATGCCGATAATGACTTACTCGTTGCTTCTTTGACTGAAAGTTTATCTAGATATATAATGGATGCGTCTTCGGGTGTTTCTTGCAGTTAATATTTAGATTCAAAGAAATTACCTTTTCCAAAAGGGAATCGATAATCAATTCCTAGGTAATGTTCCATTTGTAAAATGTAAACAATTCTGTCTTTTTCTGTAAAAGAAAACTATTGTGCCGGCTTTGTCTGTCCGTCCGCACTTTTTTCTGTTCGCACTTTTTTCCGTCTGCAATTTTCTGTCCACCCTCAGATCTTAACAATTACTGAGGCTAGAGGGCTACAAATTGGTATGTTGATCATCCAACCTCCGATCATCAAACATACTAAATTGCAGCCCTCTAGCCTCAGTAGTTTTTAGTTTATTTAAGGTTAAAGTTAGCCATAAACGTGCTTCTGGCAACGATATAGGATAGGCCACCACAGGGCCGTGGTTAAAGTTTCATGGACCGCGGCTCATAGAGCCGGAGAGACAAAGCCGGAGACCACCGAAAGATAGATCTATTTTAATTTGGCCTTGATTATACGCTGTAGTGGCTGTACAGAAAACTAACAATGACTTTTTTTCACTTAAGCATTTGTATTCACGTTCTGAATTTATCAAAATTACACACAAAAATTTCATCACATTGAATGTGAAACAGCACTAAAAAAAATGTGGGTATTATTCACAATTATTTTTATAATTTTTCATTATTTTGTTACAAAGAGATATTATTCATAATTAACTTTGTGTTCCATTATTCTATTACAAAGTGATATTACCCACGATTATTATTAATTTTTCATTGTTTTGTTGCAAGCAGATATTATTCACAATTATTCTGAATATTTTAAACTATTTTTCTGCAAAGGAATATTAACAATTGTTTTCAATTTTTCATTATTTTGTTGCAAACGGATATTTCACAATTACTTTTAATATTTTAACATTATTTTCCTGCAGAGGAATATTATTCACAGTTATGTTCAGTTTTTCATTATTTTGTTTCAAGCAGATATTATTCACAAATATTTTTAATATTTTACATTATTTTTCTGCAGAGGAATATTATCCACAATTGTTTTCAATTTTTCACTATTTTGTTGCAAACGGATTTTATTCAATATTATTCTTAATGTTTTACATTATTCTTCTGCAGAGGAATATTATTCACAATTACTTTTAATGGTTTACATTATTTTTCCGCAGAGGAATATTATTCACAATCATTTTCAATTTTTCATTATTTTGTTGCAAGCAGATATAATTCACGATTATTTTTAATATATTTCGCATTATTTTTCCGCGGAGGAATATTACCCACAGTTATTAGAAAATTTTCATTATTTTGTCGAAATTGAAATAAGGTAAACAGAACCTTATCCCGAACGTAGCCTAAAGCTCAGCAGAACCTCAGTTTTTAGTACCGCACTAAAACCGCCTTCGAATTCCCGGTTAACGAAAATATGCTTTGTTCGTTAGGAAGATGAAACGCTTAAAACTGTACAGCTTTAAGAAAGAAAAGATAAATAAATAAAAAAAAGCAGGAGGTAAAAAATGTTGCATCCATTATATTCACTGTATTTCAGACTCGAAAAGTGCGCTTTTTAAGCAAGCAAGCAGTTTCCGCTCTTACTTTGAAATTCAGAGTAAAGCCCTTTTTTTCTAGATTCTCTCTCTCTCTCTCTCTCTCTCTCTCTCTCTCTCTCTCTCTCTCTCTCTCTCTCTCTCTATTACTTGTTACAGATCTTCCGATGCTCTCTGACTATTTATGAAATGGTAATATTTCTCTCTCTCTCTCTCTCTCTCTCTCTCTCTCTCTCTCTCTCTCTCTCTCTCTCTCTCTCTCTCTCTCTCTCGATTATATGTTACACACCAGGAATGTTTCCTGAAAATTAAATGAATCTATAATATATATCTTAGGAGAGCAAAATGTACTTGAGAGTAGTACCATTACAAAATTGATAAGCAAAACATAATTAAGAATATGATTATAAAACGGATTGGCTAATTATGTCATCAGTGTAGTTTATATTCACTGAACGCCAAGAACTCAGAAAGGCATAAACACTCACTTCTAAGCACTGTGTAGTCTTCCTAAACACTCCTACTCTCAAGATTATTAGGGAATGAAGGAACCCCAGACACGTAATTATACGGAAGCTTCAATTAACATTGTGGACACATGTCAGTTCATATATATCATAGACAGAGAGACAGACAGATCGGCTCATGTGCTACATACGCCCAGGCTTGGCTATAAATTACTTAGACCTCCAGGCAACTTTTGGCTACTTTTGGCATGAATTTGAAATGAGACCAACTAAATCTACGTGTTTGTGTGTGTGTATGTATGTGCGTGTGTGTATAAGCCACAGCATGTACAAGTTTGCAACCTAACACTTCATACGACTTACATTATAACCCCGAAATACAACACATTTTACATTCATAAATTCAGTTTGATTTACAGCAACTCATGCAACTTACTTCATAACTTACATATGCAACTTGTTTATGTCAACACCTTCAGCTTATTTTATGAACTCGCGTATGCAACCTGTTTCATTATCCCGTCTCGTACTGTGTTCGATACCTCACCTGCATATCTCATTTCGTATCTACAGTATTTTTTTAATTTATAAGTCCTCATGCTATTCACGTATATGGTATAGGAAGAAATGCTGCAACGAACGAGGCACCATTCCCTTAGGAAGTCTTTACACTCCCGAGTTACTGATGAAAAATAAAGGAACCCCAGAGAGAGAGAGAGAGAGAGAGAGAGAGAGAGAGAGAGAGAGAGAGAGAGAGAGAGAGATATTCTTGCCCAACTAGTTCCGAGAGAAGGGGAGATTGCAATTTCCCTTTTATTAAATGGGGAGAGTGAGAAAGAGAGAGAGAGATTTGAGGGGGGAAAGGGGGAGCATATAGTGCCTTTTTCTAGCCCAGGGCCGAAGAAAACATTAGCCTGGCAGTAGAAGGAAAGAAAGTCATTGAATAGTGTAATCAGATAGTTGCCGATTTTCACAAAGCAAATGTGAGAAGTGGTAGCTTGACGGGTGTACAAAAACACAAGCTTGAATAGAATTCACAAGTTTGGTAGTAAATGGAATCCGAGGTTCGCCGATTTCCACAGAAAATATGAAAAGAGGTGGCCTGACGGATGCGACGCTGATCTTAAAGGAGCAGTGACCAAAATAACACCCGTAGAAAAAGAGGTGGAGTAGCCACCTTAAGGAGGAGAGAAAGAAATCTGCTATAAAATGTCATATGATGACATCAGTCCATCCTGATACCTTTCAAAACACACAAAGAGGCAAACATTTGTATCCTCTGTATATAAGGAATTTTGTTTTCACAGAGTAAAGCATCTAAGCAATTTGGTGAAATGAGTAGATACCTGTGCTTCTTTATTCCTAAGTACTCAGTTTGCACACAAAAAAAACACACACACACACACACAAGAGCAGAGTGTCTAACCAAATGTGAGAAATAAATAGGTACCGATGCTCATCTGTCACTAAGTAATCAATTTTCTCACAATTAAGAAAAAAATGCGCCGAAGTTTCTTCGGTGCAATCGAGTTTTCTGTCCAGCCGCTACAGCGTACAACCAAGGCCACCGAAAACAGGTCTATCTATCGGTGGTCTCGTCATAATGCTGTATGAAAGTTTAACCACGGCCTGGTGGCGGCGTATCCAATATCGTTGCCAGAAGCACGATTATGGATAACTTTAACCTTAAATAAAACAAAAACTTCTGAGGCTAGAGGGTTGCAATTTGGTAAGTTTCATGATTGGAGGGTGGATGATCAACATACCAGTTTGCAGCCCCCTAGCCTTAGTAGTTTTTCAAGATTTGAGGGCGGACAGCAACAGCGCGGACGGACTGACAAACCCGGCTCAATAGTTTTCTTTTACAGAAAACTAAAAAGAAAGTAGAAAGGGTGCTTAAAGTCTCCTCGTCAATTTATGTTTTTCGGTAATTCTTCCCCTACGGTCTAAGTTTCTTAATACCACTAATGCTGTTAGGAGAAAAAGTTACAGTCTTCCTTAAAGCCTAGTTAGATCCAGCATCCTCAATCAAGGTACGGAGCGTGGGCCTAGTGCCGTCAGTGTACCTCCTGCGGTGCGCTGTAGGCATTACTTTGGTTCTTTGCAGCGTCCCTTCGGCCCTAGCTGCAACCCCATTCGTTCCTTTTACTGTACCTCCTTTCATGTTCTCTTTCTTCCATCTTATTTTCCACCCTCTCCTAACAATTGATTCATAGTGCAACTGCTTTGAGGTTTTCCTCCTGTTACACCTTTTACTGTCAATTTCCCTTTCAGCGCTGAATGACTTCATAGGTCCCAGTGCTTGGCCTTTGGCCTAAATTCTGTATTCAATTCAATACAGAGCAGGAGATGAGTCGCAGTTAGATGGTTATTCATCGTTCATTTCTCCGAAATCCTTCTAGACTGTCTTGCATTTCCATAATTCTTTTTCACTGTGGTGTCACTCGAGGGATAACGGATATTTGTTGATGTTTTATACGTCTTTATGAGATACTTTTTTTATGGTGGTTGAATATTCTAGAGGGAATCCATCGTTGATTTATATCTGCTGATACTTATCGTCATCCTCGTGTAGCATATTGATTTAATGAGTTATTATAAGACAAAAATAAGTATACAAATAACAATCATGAAATTCTCCTAACTTTGCATAGTCCCATAACGGCAATCATTTCACCAATCGAGATATAAATTTATATATACAGTATATATATACATATTTATATACACAAATATGTGTATATATATGTGTGTGTGTGTATGTGTATCTGTGTGGCTTTCTGTCTGTATATGTGTGCATGTGGGTTTTTTTTTTTTTTTTTTTTTTTGGCCAAAGGTCCTGTAGCACTCCCATCCCCAAACACAACTACAAAGAACCGCTCTGACCAGATACAACTCCCCTTTCCAATATCAGCTGACTTGCTCCCAGAGTCCCCCCTTTCCCAAATATAGGCTACCAAAAGACACTATACACATACACACACACACACACACGCACACACACACACAGACGCCTTTGAATCTATCCATAATTCATATCTCAATATTTGAAGGTCTTTCTTGTTCTTTTAAGAGAATGCGTTTTTTCTTTGTTTTGAATTAGGAACAAATCTTGGCGTTTAGATTGTGTATGTAATGGCTGAATTCATTGTATATATGTATTGTCGTCGTTATCGGTTTTGTTATTAATGTTTTGCAAGAATCTGATACATTGTATATTATGGAACATTGCCATCATTATTGGACTGGTTGTTGATGCTACTTTTCATAACCCAGATAGATTATTTATGGTTGTAATAAAGTCTAGCAGAAATAATAACAATGGTTACCGTTTCTTGTCATTGCAGTTGGAATACGTATTAAAACTGGGAACGGTTCAAATGAGCGACATTGCAAAGGAGTTGACACCTCAGATATAAATTACAAAGGAATTTCACTCCTTTAATACGGTATTTATATTACTCCTACGAAACGTCACCCCTTCGATACAGACCCATTAAAATGATCATTAATAATGACAACATTCTTCCCAAGAAAAAAACGGGAAATTTTGTTAATCTTATACTTATAACCTGCTAAAACCGATATTCGAGTTCCTTTCCTGGTTTCCAGTGAGCTACAGAAGAGTATTTTATTTATATATGAGAAATTTTACAGTTAAATAGTCTTTGTTCATCTACAAGATATTTAGATATCTGAAACAAAAACCGAAAAAGTAATATATGGGCCAAAAAAAAAAAAAGAGGCCCACCCTCATTGTCTCAAAAATTAATGGTGGCACTTTTTCTCACACGAATATATAAAAATTATCAGTGACATAACTTTTCTTTCTCATTATACTTTCGTATAAACTTTCCGCTGAAAGCTTTTAAATCCTAAACGAAGTAAATAAATAATAAAAAGAAAATATTTCCTAAGCGGGATTTGAATCCAGGCTGTTTAAAAGTCTGAGGTAGTACCTGATCTGTTACACCACTGAGAATTGGTGAGAGTTTCAAGTTTTATGTAATAAAAAAAAAAAAACTAGTGCTTTTGCAAAAAATTTTTTCTGGTTTCGGGGCAAGAGAGATTCCTTTATTTAAAAGCAATCCCTAAAAAAAACAGACTAAACAAATTGAAAGCAAGGAAAGTCTACAGTCTTTGCTATGTTTGTAGTCTAAGCGCCGACCCTCTGGGATAGATTAGTGAAAGAAAAAAATCTTGCTGCGCACATAAACATAAACATTATCAGCTAGAATTTCGAGGTTTCCATTAAAGTATGCAGCACCATTTGCTTCCAGCATTCTCTTGCATACATGATGAAAGTATTTAATGCTGTTTCTCTTTTCATACTTCTAATGTGCTGTCATCCTGACGACAGTATGTCATGTTTTTTTTTTATTTATTTCGTCACAAATTCAAAAGGTATTTTCTCTGTCAAAATGAAGCGTTCCTAATGTTTGCCTTTCTAAAATTAATGGCCTTTTGTACATCTCTAACTCATTCTTCATTAGCTTTGATCAAATTATTATTCACGCAATTCGCATGCGCAGAAAATATGACACCCATAATTACTTTTTTGAATAAAAGATATGTTTCATACATTCGAGTGTTCTCTTTCTTTGATATTATCCTTCTTCAAAGTAATTTTAGCTATATATATATATATATATATATATATATATATATATATATATATATATATATATATATATATATATATATATATATATATATATATATATATATATATATATATATATGAATATAAGAAGGCCCATAAAACACTATTTGAACATTTGCAACCATATATTCCGAGCACTTCTTCTGAGCCCTGTTCACTGGTAAAATATTTTACCAGTGAACAGGGGCACAGAAGGAAGTGCTCGGAATATATGGTTGCAAACGTTCAAATAGTGTTTTATGGGCCTTCTTATATTCATATTACACTGTGGTATTACAGTAAAAGACATTCAAGTATATATATATGTACATATATATTATATGTATATATATATGTATAGTTTATGTATATAAATATATATATATACATACATATATACATATACATTTATATATATACATATATATAATATATGTATACATACATACACATATACATGAACCTATCGTTGCATGACCAAATTCTTTCCCAGCCGATAACCGCACAGAAGTCTCTGACTCTGAAGTAAAAACATTTCAGTCGGTCCCAGAGGATTTCAGTGCCCGGAGAAATAGCTGAAATGGAGAGGAATTCAAGCAGAACGTTTGTTTCTGTAGCTGAAAGAACAAGCTGAACTCTATTTCATACAAGAGGAGAGACGTGGAGAGAGAGAGAGAGAGAGAGAGAGAGAGAGAGAGAGAGAGAGAGAGAGAGAGAGAGAGAGAGAGAGAGAGAGAACACGTTTATGTGGTACATCAACCAACTTTACATTATGATTACATCTTTAAGATGAAGTGAATTTCATAATCAAGTTGAAGTACAAAGAGAGAGAGAGAGAGAGAGAGAGAGAGAGAGAGAGAGAGAGAGAGTATTTTTTATGTGGTATATCAACAACTTCACAGATTTTATCTTTGAGATGAAAAATGCAAAAGAAGTACAAGAGAGAGAGAGAGAGAGAGAGAGAGAGAGAGAGAGAGAGAGAGAGAGAGAGAGAGAGAGAGAGAGAGAGAGATCAGGCAACTTTCATTATGATTACATCTTTAAGATGAAGTGTCACAGCAGGAAAAAGCAAAAGCTTGGGGGGGAGAGCAAGAGAGAGAGAGAGAGAGAGAGAGAGAGAGAGAGAGAGAGAGAGAGAGAGAGAGAGACTGTTTGTCAAGACGAGCTGAAGGGGGTGGAGAACAAAGAGGAGGAAATGGAACAAAAATGGAACAAAAATGGAACAAGAATGGAAAGGGTAAAGGACGAAAATTGATTACTTGCATTCACGAGATATGAATCATATAGCATTTTGTTTCGAGGGTTTGAATTGTTAAGGAATAGCGTCGATTATATCATCAGGGATTCTGATGTGCAACATAATTAAATCGACGATATTTTCTCTCTCTCTCTCTCTCTCTCACACACACACACACACACACACATACACACACACACACCTTCATTACATAAGTACTCAGTATTTACCACTAATATCACATTTCATTTCGAGGACGTAAACGTGATGATGAAACAGCATCTCTCTCTCTCTCTCTCTCTCTCTCTCTCTCTCTCTCTCTCTCTCTCTCTCTTTGTACTCCCAGTTGATTATAATATTTACTTCATCTTAAAACTGAAATCGTTTTGCTAGACGGTTGAAATATTAGACATACGTATTCTCTCTCTCTCTCTCTCTCTCTCTCTCTCTCTCTCTCTCTCTCTCTCTCTCTCTCTCTCTCTCTCTTTGTACTTCAAGTTGATTACAATATTCACTTCATCTCAAAAGTGAAATTGCATTGTTGGGTGGTTGATAATTGACATAGACTTATTCTCTCTCTCTCTCTCTCTCTCTCTCTCTCTCTCTCTCTCTCTCTCTCTCTCCGTCCTACTTCCCACCTTGCTAACATCGTTCACCAACCACCAGTATAACGTTTCATCTCAAAGATGAATTCACATCATTTATTTCTACTGCAGGTAGTCCGCCGAAGTGGTCTGTGTAACGAAACAAACACACATTCTCTTCCCCTGTTTGTGTGTGTTTGTGTCTGTGTGTGTTTGTGTCTGCCTGTCTGTCTGTCTGTCTCGTTCTCATTTCGCCTGTGTGTTTCTGGGTGTCTATAAACATTCTCTTTCTGTGTGTGACTGTTTGTTTGTGTGTCTGTCTAACAGCGCCTCTCCACCTTTGTTCTTTAAATTGTTCTTTAAACTCATCTCTCTCTCTCTCTCTCTCTCTCTCTCTCTCTCTCTCTCTCACACACTCACACAGTCTCTCTCACTCTCTCTCTCTCTTTCTCCCCGCAGCATGCAGCCTTCATGGAAATGTATTACACACCTGATGAATCCCTCGATTTCATGGACAGGTGGAATCTGTACATCTCATCTTTCGACCCCCTCGGAGGCGTGAGTAAATAAACCATACTTGCACGTAAAACCATAACAAATAAATAAGGAAATTGTTTTTGTTACTATTTGCCAGCTCGAGAGATTCCTGGTGCTACTTTATACGATGGAGTTGATATGAGAAGTCTTTTTCTCTTTGTATTTGCAGCTTTAGTGGAATGAGCAAGCACAATTTTCATTTTTTTTTAATCTTTGTCAATAGTCTCATATTCCTGTCTTGGAAAACAAAGTTATTTGAAGCACCAAAATGTTGATGTGTCTTTTTCTTTTGGCCTGAAGTGGTGGCATTAAGTGGTGTTTGCAGCTTTAGTGGAATTAGCAAGCACAATTTTTTGTTTAATCTTGGTCACAGGGCTCATATTCTTGCCTCGGAAAGCATAGTCATTTGAAGCACCATAATGTTGGTGTGTCATTTGAAACTAGATGTATGAACAAGCACAATTACTGTTTTGGTCTGGGCCACTGCTTTCACATTCTTTCCTTCGAAAGCATAGTTATTTGAATCGTCAAAACGTTGATTTTCTTTTCTAGTGTTAAATTAACAGTCCTTTTTCTTTTCTGAAAGCATAAATCACCTTAATATGTGAAATATTTGACTAAAAAATAACCATAGCATAACATTCTGCCATTCCTTCTAAGCCAAACACTATTCCCACCAATTAACCTCTCCATAAACATGACAGTAACACTATTCCCATGAATTAACCTCTTCATATACATATGACAATAGCCTTCACGAATTTCCAGCTTGACGAAGTATACAGAATGAAGGCTCCTGGAAAGCACTTGGACAACATCACTGCCTGGAATATTGAGGTCATGGATAAGTCAGCTTACTGGCCGAATAATCCTGATTATCTGCCTAGTAAGTTTCCAAAGAGTTACTTCGTATTTGGAAATTCAGCTTCTGTTTCTAATTATCTGATATATTCTGACCCTTTGCTCCTTATTTTCGTGCCCTGGGTAGGAAGAGGGCATTAGTTGCCACACCCACAGTTTTGATATATATGATACATTTCACTGTCATGAAACATATTATGGACTTATTTTGCACAATAACCGTGTTTTCGCATTTAAATGAAAGATAAATGTGCAGCATATTAGGTTGCCAGTCAGTGAATTTTGAACGAAATCCCATGCAGCCATGTAGCATCACTTATGAGCATGGCTGTACGTCAGAATTAAGTTTCAGTTTTCTTCAGCGTTTCGTCTAATCGTGATTTTGCTGTGATATCCGTTATCAAGAATGAATTTAGGTGCTTTATTCAGTATATTTCTTGTAGATAATTCAACAATTCACAGCAGCGTAAAGCTTATTTCTTTCGTTGTGAGAAACTTCTATCTGCGTCCGTTAGAGCTGACACAATAATTATTACAAGAATAATCAACAATATTGCCTCTGCCTGTGACTTCACATCAAAATGCTGACAGGGGAATTTTACAAGAACTTTTTATTTAATGCAATAAAAAAAATGGAGACTTTATTTCTCCCGCTATTTTTATTCGCTAATGCATTACGTTTTTATATCGGCTGAATGAATGAGTATAAAAGAAATTAATCAAAATATTAATATTAATATAATAGTATACCAGCTTTGCTCATATCAAAGTATCTCTCTTATATATACTCATATACTACGCAGAAAGAAACGGTCAGCCAATTGTCTTTGACCTTTTTCAATGACATTCTCTGAGATATAAATAACTTTTCACGATTTCCTTAAGATGGCCGTATTCGAATCCTAATCAGACTAGGTGTAAAAGAGTATAGGCACAGCAATTGCAAAAATGGCAATGATTTCTTTCGCGATATAACTTTACTGTACCAAGGAACGAGCTGACCTATAAAAATTACCTTACGTTCTTTTCTCCTCCGTCATTCATCCACGTAGGTTCCGTGGGAGGTTCCGAAGGCGTCATTTGGACTTCGGGATTTTTGGTCCCCGGTAAACAACTCGGCAAGTTGCAGATGTACGACACCACAAAAGATCCCGTTGATGGCCCTTACAACATTGCCAGTTTGGACTCGGTAAGGAGAGAGAGAGAGAGAGAGAGAGAGAGAGAGAGAGAGAGAGAGAGAGAGAGAGAGAGAGAGAGAGAGCTGTTTATTATAGAGGACTGTTGTTGTGTCTTAAAATCTACACAAAACGCATACTGATAGATCTGAATGTTTGTCAGTCACGTGACTTTGAAAATATACAACACCATGAGACTTCAATTAAAAGCTTAGAAATGTAATCAGGGTAGTTGCTGATAAATACATCTA
>NC_089762.1:43030890-43045890 GCF_040412425.1 Macrobrachium rosenbergii | reverse complement strand
TTAAGAAAAGTAGTTTTTCACGTGCTTGGGAGTTTGTTTATCTGGGAAGAAAGGTCACTGGAGCAAATACTTTATTAGTATCCTTCATTAAACAATCTTTTTCTTTCTCGGAATAATAAAGAATCTAAGGAACTTTCCCAGAACGTCAACAGCGAAAAAATGGACTTATAACTTTGTTCAGTGATCTTAGAAATTTCTCCAGCTTTATTATAAGTTTCTACCCATAAAAACAAATAATTACTAGAACGTGTTACACGCCGTTTTAGAAACATCATATTCTTTCCCATCATTCCTAATTTTTTTTTCTGAAAATTCATATATATGAATGCAAAAATTATAAAATATTCTACCTCTTTCAACAGACTCATCAGTCTTAACACACGTTATTTTTGCAAAACACCCGCCCCACCCGTCAAAATATTTCCTTTTTGTTCGAGAGAGAAGTGAAAATTATTAGTTTGATAGGATTCTCTCAAGTTAAACCAGATGCATACAAACCCAGCGACGTTAAATCCAGCTACTCTAAACATGGCTACCCAGAACATGACTGCCTACAAACATGGCTACCTGAGGACGTGATTTCTAATACCCAATAGGTTATTTATGGCATTGCATCCTACGTTAAGCCTTGCTATGTTAAAATATATTAAATGAGCTCCTCCATTGTTACAAATTTTAGGTTAGGTTAAGATAGTATAACTATGTTTGTTGGTAGCCAAGTTTGTACGTAGTCAAGTTGAATGGCGACCGAAAGACTGTACAGAATATAACACATAAACACCAATAACCCTTATTATATGGCTCATTAAATAAGGAGTCTAGTTAACTGTCAACCCAAAGAATATGCAGAATACAACACATACACACCAATAACCCTAATTCTCAGGGTCAGAAACCCCTAAATACTCAACCCTGAACTATCAGTCTACCTATTCTTCCGAAACACAGGTAGGATACCGAGTAATTAACGAGAACGCTGGACAGGTGTTCGATGTCCTTGTGGGCGATTTCAACGAAGATGGCGTGCAGGAATTCATAGCTACCGAATACAAGAAGGATACAGGACTCGGTCAAGTCACTGTTTACCAGTTCCCTGAGGACTTCAGGTAAATCCTTCTGGGGTGCTGGTGGTAATATCGGTGACCGTGGTGATTGCGACGCCAGGTTATGTAAAGCAAACGAATTACGGTCTGGTAAACAGTGATAGGTAAAGAGTGGGTAGTTTAATTACTTAAGGGGATCTAAAAAATAAAATAAAAGCTTCTAATCCGGATAAGCTCATTATTTCAGTATCCAATAACTGCATTTATTTTAGTTTAATGTATTAAAACGCGTCAGGCAACTAATTCTGAAAGCACATTACAAAACGAAAGTTATGGTACAAGATCTAATGTAACAATCAATCAGCAAACAAGACTGATTATTTTCCTAATTAAATATTCAGCTAATGACTTAGTTATTTTGCACATTCCAAAACGAAATCTATGGTACAAAATCTAATGTAACAACCAATCGGTAAACAAGATTGATTAACTTCTTTATTAAGTATTCAGCTAATGACTTAGTTATTTTTTATTGTTCAGCAAAACTTAACTTTTACGGAGAATTCCCTCGTCACCCACCTCGAACAATCCGACAGAGAAGAAAAAGCTAAAATGGTCTTTATGCATCTCCGACAGAACGGGCGATTTCCCTAACTTCACCATAGCGGACGGGTTCAAACCACACCAGTCGCTCGTTGGGCAAACCATGTCTCCTGGGACGCCTAAAGCTTTCTACCCGACGGCCGCTTACGCCGAAGAACTCGCTGAAGACGGCAGGTGAGTTTAAGAAAAAAACCTGAAGAGATCTTGTCTTATTATCATTATCACATTATTATTCTCATTATCAGTATTTTCATCATCCTCATTATTATGATCGACTCTCTGAAAACTTGCGAACGCACAGAGACATCACTTTTAAGAGATAGTAATTCATTTTAGATGTCTCTCTTTAAGAGATATCTCTTTTTAAGAGATATCCAGAGATAGCTCTGTTTAAGAGATACTTGGGGATGCCTCTTTGTATGAGATACTTGGAGGTACCTCTTTTCAAGAGATATATGAAGATATCTCTTTTTAAGCGATAAGCATTGAGCAAATCTTTCAATAAGATCCTTCCTACCTCAAGACGCACCTTGAACTGTGCTATGAATTATCTAGCAAACAAAGTCTTGATAAAATACGCCTTTAATAGAAGCCAAAGCTTTTAAACCAAGGTGAAATAAATTTCGAAATTATATTCATCAAATGCAAGGTTAATATTAAAAAAAGCAAGTCAGATTTATAAGGAGAAAATACTTCACTTTGGTCATTCATTTTTATGCAAGCTATTATTCAAAGTTTAAATGAAAGCGAGATGAATTTCAAAGTTATGGTCATTAAAAGGAAACTTGATATGATTTAAAATAATTAGTATAATAAAATAAAAGCACGTCGAATTTAAATGAAAAAAAATAACTTGACTTTGGTCATTCATTTCTAAGTAAGTTATCATTATCTGAACGTTTGTCGATCCAACAATCCTTTATATACGTAAAAGCAAACCGAATTTATACGGAAAAAGAAACTTCATTTGGTATTTCATTTCTATATAAGCAATCATTATCTAATCGTTTAAAGATCCCAAAATCCTTTACACATTGTCTTCTGCGTCTTTCCATTTTACATATTGTCTTTATGTGTCTTTCTCCTCCCGAAAGACACCACAAACCTTACATCCTTCTGTCGGGAGACGACGACGGCAAAATGTACATCCTGGACCCAGCAACGGAGGACCGGGGTAACTGGACTTACACGAAAAACATTTTGACTGACACGGAAAAAATGACAGTCGGTAAGTGATGACTGTTATCGTTTCTATTTTTTGCTGTTGTTTTCAGGGTGAACTTTCGAAAGGGAATTAGGGGACTCTCTCTCTCTCTCTCTCTCTCTCTCTCTCTCTCTCTCTCTCTCTCTCTCTCTCTCTCTTTTAGGACTATATTGTGTTGCATCATTTCCTAGATTTTCTTGTTAGACAAATTCTACTCTCTCTCTCTCTCTCTTTCTTTTAGAACTATAATACATTATATCATTGCCTAGATTTTTTGTTAAGCAAATTTCTCTCTCTCTCTCTCTCTCTCTCCCTCTCTCTCTCTTTTAGGACTATAATGTCTTGCATAATTTCCTAGATTTTGTTGTTCAACAAATTCTAATCACTCTCTCTCTCTCTCTCTCTCTCTCTCCCTTTTCAGACTATAATACATTGCATAATTGCCTAGATTTTTTGTTAAGCAAATTCTCTCTCTCTCTCTCTCTCTCTCTCTCTCTCTCTCTCTCTCTCTCTCTCTCTCTCTCTCTCTCTCAGTTTAAAAATTTATCTTCAGTTACAATAAACAATTTTAGAAGATATATTAAAAAGGTTAGATAATAAATATCTGATCTTTACAAATATCCACTTAAATAATGATTATATATTGTCAATCTCTTAGTGAAAAGTACATCCCTTTCAAGCATAGAATTCTCATAAAAATCTACAAGTCACTTACCATCTAAATTTACTGACGATTTCTTGTCCTCTCGTTCCTCGCTACGCCCTGCTGTTTTTGTAGGCCTACAAAGATAGGAAAATTTGATTTTAGAAAGCTTGGCTTAGTTATTCTAAATCATTTGTCATTTAAAATGATAATATTTTATCCTTACGAATAATAAATATGTATTATGCAATATCTGACACATTTAATTGATTCTCTCTCTCTCTCCCTCTCAATCTTTTTATCCTAACAAATTATATACATGAATTGAATACAATTAATGCATAATCTCTCTCTCTCTCAATCATTTTATCCTTACAAATAATATACATGTACCGCACCATATCTCAACACATTTAATGTATCCTATCTCTCTCTCTCTCTCTCTCTCTCTCTCTCTCTCTCTCTCTCTCTCTCTCTCTCTCTCTCTCTCTCTCTCTCTCTCTCTCAATCTTTTTATCCTTACGAATTATATACATGAATTGAACACAATTAATGCATAATCTCTCTCTCAATCATTGTATCCTTACAAATAATATACATGTACCGCACCATATCTGAACACATTTAATGTATCCTATCTCTCTCTCTCTCTCTCTCTCTTTTCCCAGGAAAAATGGCCCACGGAGACGTCGATGGAGACGGTTACGAGGAGGTCATAGTAGCCGGGTACACTGTAGGCGAATTATACGTTTACACCTACGCCCCTTAATCAGTCTCTTATCCTACCCCATTCCAATTATTCATTTCCAATCCTTTCAAGATGTTCCGGTGATAATTACCTATCATTATTTTTTTATTTGACGATGACTTAAGTTTCCTTAATTATTTTTTTCCTAATTTCATTTCCCCATTCGTATTATTAATTTACGGTTACCTCAGTAAAGGTGATTTAGAAGATGGTTTTTTTTCTGGCCTTCGTTTTATGAGTGAGAAATATGATACTTCATTATGACGGGTCATATTCTCATGAATATTTGATATTCTTATGAATATATGAGGAAGAATGTTCCGATCAGGGCTTGAGTCTCATTTGAAAGCGGAGTTTGCATCTTACTTATTTTATTTCTAAAGTGTACAGGCCGGTGGGATGGGCAATCTGGTGTCCTTTTGTAGCCCAGGTCAGAAGAAAACAAGACAAGGTTGAGAGGAGAGGATATATGAGCAATGTACAGTCATACACACACACACACAGTATGTACATATTACATATATATATATATATATATATATATATATATATATATATATATATATATATATATATATATGTATGTATTTATATATATATGTATATATATATGTATATGTATTTTATATATATATATATATATATATAGTATATATATATATATATATATATATATACATATATATATATATAGTGTACATTATTTTTGCTTGATCACAAACACGTAAAACGAATGCCTGTGTAATAATGGTATGCCAGGGACTTCGAACACACGAAATTGAAATTCTTAAATATAACATGATGACGACATGTTCCCAAACAGCACTATCATTACGAAAATAATGAAGTTAAATAAATTGACAGTCTTTCATTTTTTTAATGAAATAAATGTAAAACTTCGATATTTCCGGAAAGCGAATGGGTCGTAATTAAGTATCTGTCACTTTTTCGTGTTTTTAATGAACTTTATGACGATCTTATACTGGAGGCAGCTGGAATGAGTTTATTTGGTTTCAAAGGAAACGAATGAACTGCCAAACCACAGAATTTTTAGGAGCAAAATTTCACTTTTTTTTCTTTGATAAATCGTTTTCTCATATTTACCCCTCTGCTTCTTGTATATCAAGAAAAGCATTGCTCGTAATATTTTACAAATTTTTCATATGTCAAATAAAATGCCGTCTTTGTAAATGGTTTCAATAACTATATGTACAAAAGGTGACGGTTATTTTTTTATGTAAGAGTTTCCTATATAATTAAGGGTCCATTTTCTTCAAAAGTTTTATTGTGTCGTTTTCTATTATAAGTATTTTAGGCATAACTATAAAATGTTAACGTTTGGCTAAAGCCGTCCTCTCAACATCGTCTTATTATTTAAACATTTTATTTTTTTAGGTAATTTTTCGAAAGACTCCAGCCAGTCATTTCGGAAGGTTCCAGCTAGCCATTTTTGCATGAAAACCATTTTGGGTTTTTCATACAAAAATGGCTAGGAAATGATAGGGCACTAAAAGAACCTAAAAATACCAACCTAACGTAACCTAGGGGTATTTACTGGTTATAATTTTGCCGTATTAGCTTTGGAGGGGGGTGGGGGCCGCTATTGTCTTACCTTATAAGTCGTAATTTGATTAATTATTTTTCTCTGTTATTAAGCATTTGCGAAGGTCATGTATTGAGATGAAATTTTTGTTTTGATGTGTTTTACCCAAGAAAAATATATAAATTATAATGTGGGAGGTGGCCGGAGTCTTCCGAAAAATAACCTTTTTTTACTTTAAAATATCCTGATTCTGTCATCTGCATATTATGGAATATCAAAACTATTACATTTCAGCTCCGTGGAATTTTATTTCAACATATCCCACGTACGAAAAGAAAATTATTTGCGTTCTGTGATTAGGCTACTAACTGGCATATAGCAACAGTAAACATTTCAGACATTATTATCCTGAGCCTTTCGTAAAACAATGGCTGACAGATGGATTAGGTTACCAAAACACAAATAATAATGTCAGAACATCATATGGAAACAAGATGTTAAGGTGATTTTGGTCCAGAGGGGGCAGTTGTATGAAAATTCTACATTGTTAGCCAACACGATGCTTCTCTGCCAGGCGTCCCCTATCCCAACTCTCTCTCTCTCTCTCTCTCTCTCTCTCTCTCTCTCTCTCTCTCTCTCTCTCTCTCTCCAGTCTAGTTCGAACCAGCAGAATGAATAATGCTTTTTTGTACATCAAAGGAAGCCAGGTAGAACTGACTGGTCCCATAGTAGTCTCATAATACGATTTAATTATATTTCCTTTAGAAACCTCTTAGAATCCGCTTTAATACTACCAATAAAAGAAAATCGTATCAGTGTAAGCCCAGGTCTATATACACTTGACCCCATTCTGCACAAGATGTTCGACACAGATATAAAAGAGAAACTTAAGATTAGCAGTGATTCTTGTGAACATAACTTAGACAATTGTTTCCCAACTCTCCATAGAACGTGGCAGTGGCTCAGTGTAGATAAAGTTTGACCTTCATTATCATACTTCCATTATCTTCTGTTTTTTTAAATCAGAAACACGGTACTAACACACTTTTCACAGCAAAGACAAGTATAGGCTAGTTTAGTCCACGTATGCATAGCCTGTCAAATGTTTTCTTTTCACCACTAATATCAATAAAGACAATTATAAACGTAAATTTATGCGTTTAGACCTATAATCAATAAATGATGTAACTAGGCCTATAGAGTAAATTAGCAAGCAATAGGCATGTATAGCTTTAATTAACAGGGACTTTGGCTTCGCTAAACATAAAAGAATGTCGTTTTCTCGAAATAGTAACACTTAATCAATAATTTGGCGAGTTTTTTAAGATGTTAATACCTCAAAAGTAAACTCTTCTTAAGGCCGATAAGCTTATGCCAAGATGATTCCGTAACCATTTTTAGACACGTGGAGTACAGTCAAATTATTTTTAGCTAATCATCGTAAAGTATTCTATAATTTTGCAATAAAACTTAATAACTCCTTGTGCATGGACTAATACTGAGCATGTAAAGAAGAAAGATAAAAGCATTTTTACACTATTTCAATAAGTACATATTTATATCTGGGATCATCTTGTATACAGTTACCATCCTACTTTACTACTTGACATGACCAGCCTTGAAAAGTGTTGTTATAGAAGAAATAACGGGGCTTATTTGACTGACAAAAATATAAACAAACAAGTTATATCAGGAACATGCCAAGAATAATTTAGTTGGTCAAAGAGTCTGACTGTCAGTTAGCTTCGAAGTATGCAAGATCGAATGCCAAGGTTTGACTGAGTAGAATTTTTATAATGTTTTCTGAGACCCCTTAAGTTGTGCGAGGCTTCCATTGGTGCTCTGTAGCTATACCAAGCCTGTAATACTGAAATAACATAGTGTTAAATGATGGTTTGTCGTATGTGTTTATTAGTTGAAAAAGTTGAACTAATTCGATATTACTGATACAAAGATCTAAAACTTAATTATAATATATTACAATTTCGAATTTACACTTGATTATAAAGTGTACATCAAGTTTATTAACTCGTTGCCAATTCATACCAATCTTAAAAGGCTTAATTATAAACAGAACTTTTGAATACAACATTATATCCTAATGTTCTCAAGTCTATGTATTATTGCTCAGGCTAAGTCTAATTGGGTATCAAGACTTAAAAATCATAAGAAGAATCTTCATGTTTTGCACACTCCACATCACTGACTTTAAGGTAAACAGCTCAGCAAACGCTAATAAATGAATGAACAAATCAATAAATAAAGGTGGGACTAGGGATTAGGATTAGGCTAACTGAATGGAGGTCTCATGTCTCAGCCAAATTCAGTGCTTACAAGACGCAGTTTCTACCTGTTTCTCTGACTATTCGTCCATTCATTTCTTCAATCCTCTCTCTCTCTCTCTCTCTCTCTCTCTCTCTCTCTCTCTCTCTCTCTCTCTCTCTGGTATTATTCTAGTTTATGTGCATTTGAGCTCGGGAGGACCTCTTCCCACAATGCAATTCTAAAATAATTCTGGTTTTCCCGAGTTTACAGGACCCTGCTTTCAAGAAGCTGTCTATCGTGATTAAACCCTTTTCTAGCTTTCTTCGGCCTGGGCAGGATAAGGGCATGACGTTACTACCCCCATCGGCATCTGCCGTTAAAGGAAACAGTTATGGAAGTTTTACAGAACGAGAAATACTAAAAAAAAAAAGGAACAAATACTCATTTTTGCCATAATTCACCCGGATGTTTTTCTGTCAGTCACTACAGATGAAATTTCAGGTCACGTTGTAAATAACCAACTATACCAGAGTGTGCCTGACAATAAAAATGCCCTGTGACGTACGTAAATGGCAAGGTGGGCCAATTTGCCCCTGTTGCCATTTTGCCCAGGGGTGGGCATCCGTCCAAAGACGCATTTGCACACACAGCGTCTAAGAATCTGCACACCTCTGCTTTCGTTGGTGCTTTCTCCTCCTTGCCAAAGGACGCTTTTAGAAAGCACGCTTTAACTTTCTTCTTCTTCCTTTCTTTCTTTTTCTCTCTTCTACTCGTTCTTCTTCGTCCTCTTCTTCTCCGCTCTTTTTATCTTTCAGCATTTTCGCAGTTCGTTCGGTGTTCAGGGAGCATAGGGTAAGCCGCATTAGTACTAAGGAAAAAACAGCTTTAGTACTAGAAAAAACTGTTTTAGTACTAGGAAAAATAGCTGTAGCACTAGGAAAAACACTTTAGTACTATAGGAAAAACAACTTTAGCACTGGGAAAAAACGCTTTAGCACTAGGAAAAAACACTTTAGCACTGGGAAAAAATACCACCTTAGTACTAGGAGAAAAACTTGCTTTAGTACAAGGAAGGAACCGGTTAAGTACAAGGTACAAAGACCGCTTTAATTCTAAGAAAAAACTGTTTAAACATTGGTAAAAAACAGCTTTGCACTTGGAAAAAACTGCTTTAATATTGGGAAAACAATCATTTAGTACTAGGAAAAAAGCGCTTCAGTGCTACTAAGAAAAGAACTGCTTAAGTATTAGAAAACAAAAACCTTTAGCATTTAAAAAAAAAAACACTTTGGCACTAGTAAAATATTGCTTAAGTATTAGGAAAAACCAGCTTTGGTATTAGGAAAAACTACTATAGTTCAAGGAAAACCCGATTTAGTACTAGGAAAACTCGACTTAGTACTAGGAAAACCCGATTTAGTACTAGGAAAAAAACAACTGAATGAAATAATAACATAACATATTTATAACCCCATCTTCAGTTACCGATTACGTAGCTTATATTTGGTTAATCTAATTTATTTCATTATTCATTATTGAAGTATTTCCATTATTGGTTTTTTTATTGCCTTGTATATCTGTTTAGAATGATGAGATACAACAAACAGAGATTACTTGAACTATTAAACAGCAGGATATTAAATATATATATATATATATATATATATATATATATATATATATATATAAATACACACACATATATATATATATATATAGGCTTATTCTTTATCAAAATTATACTTTATATGCAACACTGATTAATTATGTATAGAGAGACATTCTATTACAAGCATGCAGTGTTTATGTATGTATGTATGTATATGTATGTATGTATGTATATATGTATATATATATATATATATATATATACAGTATATAAATATATATGCTTGTGTGTTTATGTAATTTATATATATATATATATATATACATATATACATACACACACATACATACTTCTCCAGAAGCTTATGTCCTTAATTTACACAGAACTAGTTTAAACCAAAAATCCATGGAAATCACTTTCTAGAATAACCTTTACATTCAACCACTCTTTGCCGCCGTGCGAGGGCATTGAAGAGTGTCATTGAAACAAGTTAGATATCATAAACTCTGACGATGAGGTTCTCCAAGGTTAACAACTACCGTCCAGAATATTTAAAGAAAAAAATAAAAGATAAATGCCTGAGAAACAGCCCCGTAAAATCATCTCGCCGTTTGTGAATGAATTCCCCAGCGGAGAGACGCGAGTCAAAATGTTGTTGCATCATTGTGTTGTGACAAAGTAATTCCAGACTTATGATTCTTTGCATAAGAGCTATAATTGTTTGCTGCCTGAATTCATCTACTTACTAGCAAATTTCAGACTTATGTTCTTAAAGCATAAGAGCTATAATTGTCTGCTGCCTGAATTCATCGACTTAGTAGCAAATTTCAGACTTATGTTCTTAAGGTATAAGAGTTACTATTGCTTGCTCGAGGAATCCACATAAGTGCATGCAAATTTCAAACTAATGTTATTAAGTCATAAGGGCTATCACTGCTTGCTGAATGAATCTAACTACATAGATACAAATTTTAGACTAATATTCGTAAGTCACTAAGGCTATTTATTGCTTGCGGAATGAATATAACTACGTACAAACCAATTTCAGACTAACGTTCCTATGGCATATGAGCTACTATTTATTGCTTGCGGAATGAATATAACTACGTACAAACCAATTTCAGACTAACGTTCCCATGGCATATGAGCTACTATTGTTTGCAAGCAAATTTCAAACCAATAATCCTAAGGCATAAGAGCTACTACTGTTTGCCAAACCAATTTCAGCCTAATGGTACTAAGTCATAAGACCTATTACTGCTTGCAACTGGAATCCACTTGAATTCCTACTTCCAATGGCATAAGTAGGTAAATGTGACGAAGAAGATTAACCGCAATATTTACTTCCTCTACTGATTTCAAGCTGGGAAAACCTTGCTTGGAAACAGGCGCTAATCAGAATTTAGAATTTAGGCCAAAGAAACGCATAGGAATTGAAGATTGTTAGTTTCCTATATTAGCACAAATTTTAAGAAAGCAAGTACACACACACACACTATATATATATATATATATATATATATATATATATATATATATATATATATATATATATATATATATATATATATATACTGTATATATATATATATATATATATATATATATATATATATATATATATATATAATGTCAATTCTATTTTATATTTTGAGTTTGAAGTTACTATCTGATTTTATTTTACCTTTCTCCCACAATCATGAATCGTTTCCATCTTAAGAGAGAGAGAGAGAGAGAGAGAGAGAGAGAGAGAGAGAGAGAGAGAGAGAGAGAGAGAGCTCAAATGAAGTAAGATTCTGACTTCCCAAGCTGACTCACTTTCAGGAAAAAAAATAATTTTATTCGTCTGCAAATTTTGATAAATACATTAAAGACGAAAGTTAGAAAAATAGATTAGCAAACTCACTGTTGAATCAAGTCCAAATTATTAGTTCATTTAAAGATTCAGGTAAGATAAAGCTTCAGTCTGAGTGAAAGCGAAATAATATTAAGTGGCGTTTTGCTGAAACTTTTCCAGAATCTTTCGATCGGATTTCTAAACGCATTAGTTTTTCCTTTTTCTTTAATCCCTAACTCTCACTTACTTAACAAAAAAAGTCTGATTTTCTTTACTATAAGAGTAGGCAACACACAATAATGGCCATGACGTCATCGCCAACGTCACACGTATCACCCAGAGCGAACGAAAATATCAGGAATTATTTCTCAAGACGAAATGAAAAGGAATAAATTCATCATGACCTCAGGTAGTAACGATGCTGTTACCTTCATCCCACACAACAGGTGGCTCGTTGTAACCCCTGGAAATGTTGCGCAATTAAAAAAAAAAAAAAAAAAAAAAAAATTCCAGAACCGAGTTGATTTTGGACATTTTTCTGAACTGTGGATCTTCAAATTCGTCTCGTAACGCTGATGTAATCTCGAGTGCATTTTTGTAATCTTTTGTAGTTTTATTCATCATTTAGACATTTTGTCTTAGATCTGGAACGAGGAGAAATCCAGTCTTCAAGAGCAGAAGCCTTGAAGACTGGAAGGTTGGACTGTAATGCTCTCCTCAACAAGTATAACATTAATCACCTATTCTTGATCTGGTTATGTTGCAACTATCAGTACAAAGAATGATACAAACATCTCTTTGAATAGCTATATTGAACATGCCTAAGAATAATGAAAAACATTTATATATAAATATATTGCATTATATATATATATATATATATATATATATATATATATATATATACATATAGCTAAATATATATATATATATATATATATATATATATATATTATATATTCTGAAAGCCAATATATATATACATTCCTTGCAGATCTCTTTTGTCTGATATTACTTCAGCTATATTGAAGGACACTTTCAATTATCAACTGTTAAACAAAAATTCTTTATTTTGCAAATTACATTCCTTCAGATCTCTTTTGCTGAACTTCAGCTATCATAATCAACTGTTAAACAAAAAAAGAAAACTTAAAGAAAAATTCCTACTTCATAATTTTAAGACATTGCTGATGTAATTTCAAAGACAACATATAAATTTTGCCCTTAAAAATAGTCATGAATCCTTTACATTAATTCAGTAAATTATCTGCTATGTGTATTACATTTCATCTCCACCATACATACAAAGCCGAAGGGAAAGAATGTTGAGAGAGAGAGAGAGAGAGAGAGAGAGAGAGAGAGAGAGAGAGAGAGAGAGAGAGAGAGAGAGAATGACTAGGTATGGCTTCGTAAGTCTGTGGCCAACTGATTAGAGTGGGTTATGATAGAGATTGATTTCTACACGACTTCCTACACACACACACACACACACACACACACACACACACACACATATATATATATATATATATATATATATATATATATATATATATATATATATATATATATATATATATATAAAAACAAAGGATTAAGAGTTCAACTATGGCAGATATTTTTTCAAAAGTAATGATATTCATTGTCGATTTAGAAAAACCAAGTCAGCAATGAAACTGGCCTGAAAAACATGACGCGAAACTCACACCGGACGAATGCAATGTCAACAGCAAGTTTAGCTGACTTGACAAAAAACTTCCAGAGACCAAACAGAAGTGCTGACAAATCGAAGAAAAGTTTACGAAGGAAAAGAGAAATGCAAAACAATTTGAGAAACGCTTTTGCGAAAGAAATTTGGATAATACGCGACTCAAACATGTATATGTATATGTATGAATTTATGCGATGTATAAGAGGAAGCAAAAGTGTATACAAGACCTGCTGAACGAAAGAGAGCTGTGTTAATAATAATAATAATAAATTGGCTGCCACAATCAATTATCGAAAGTTAAATTAATTTCTTTAACAAATTATTTATCCAAATAATAATAATAATAATAATAATAATAATAATAATAATAATAATAATAATAATAATAATAATGGCCCAAATCATTTAGCAAAATAATAATAATAACACAATCAATTAATAATAATAATAAAGTTAAATAATAATAATAATTTCTTTAACAAATTAATTATCGAGACTTAAATGAGATAGCCAATTTCTTTAATTAATAATAATAATAATAATAATAATAATAATAATAATAATAATAAAGCCAATTTTGTAACAAATCATTTAGCAAAATAATAATAATAATAATAATAATAATAATAATAATAATAATAATAATAATAATAATAATAATAATCACAGACCTGTAATCAGCGTTGTAAATAATTTAGAAAAACAACATCCTCTATCAACATAACTTAAAAAAAAACAGGCAAACACACACACAAGAAAACCAGCGCAGTTCCCAGCCATTAAAAAAACTCGCCAAACAAAGTCGAAACAGCATCTATTATCGAGTGTTGTTGCTACGGAGAAACCACTCTGTTTGTCGCGTGTTGTTCGTCCTGTTGGTTATCTGCGTTACATAAACGCTGTAACTAGGACAGAAGTCCCGCTTTGAGAAGAGACAGAGAGCAACGTGAGCTTTTTTAATCAGGTGAGTTTTTTTTTTCTCTCAACTAAGTTTTTTTTTTGCTGACTTTTTTATCTGAGTTTTTTCTCAACTGAGTTTTTTCCCAATTTATTGTTTTGTCTCACCAGAGATTTTTTTTTTAGTCTCGCCTGATTTTTTTTTCATTTTGCCTCACTTGAGTTTTTTCTATTTTGCCTCACCTGAGCTTTTTTTTTTTTGTCTCACCTGAGGTTTTTTTAGTCACTCCTGGTTTTTTTTCTTTTTTGTCTCACCTGAGTTTTTTTCGCACCTGAGGTTTTTTTTTTTATCTCATCTGAGTTTTTCGCATCACCTGAGGCTTTTTCTCAACTTTTTTTTTGTTTCACCTGAGTCTTTCTTCTCATCTGAGTTATTTTCTCACCTGAGTTTTATTTGTCTCACCAGAGTTCTTTTTATCTCACCCGAGGTTTTTTTTTATTACTTGAGAGTATCTTCTCACCTGAGTTTGTTTGTCTCACCTGAGTTTTATTTTCAACTGAGTTTTATTTTCAACTGAGTTTTTTTTTTTTTTTTGCTTCACCTGAGTTGTTAGCGAAAAAAAGTTGCCCTGGTAAGCCAAGGAGATTACCGGATTACTTATCCCATCGCATTCCTTGCAACACTTGCAAGGTATCTCAGCAAGCACAACTTCACTGGACAGTTATGTGAAGCAAAAAAATTTTCGCTTTGTTGTCATAATTTGACATAAATTATTAATTTACCAATATGAATTTATGAATTAATGAAACCAGGATTAGACTAGGATTACAGAGGATTACAGTCACTGAAGATTTCATTTTACAGAAATGAGATTGATATTGACTCGAGGATTTAAA
>NC_089762.1:42988390-43025890 GCF_040412425.1 Macrobrachium rosenbergii | reverse complement strand
TTTTTATATTTTTTAATGCAATATTTAAATACGTAATGCATTTAAGTCCTTCCTGTTATCGTCATAGGTAATTAATGTACAAACATTATTATTATTATTATTTTATTATTATTATTATTATTATTATTATTATTATTATTATTATTATTATTATTATTATTCAGAAGATGAACCCCTTTCCATATGAAATTCAAGCTTCCAAAGAATACGGTGTTCATTTGAAAGAAGTGACAGAAGATAACAAGAAATATAGAAAGAAGAGAACAGTTATTACAGAAAAAAGATAAATTAATATTTCAGTTTATAAATAGATAAAAAATATAGATAAATCGTTGAAATACAAGGTGAATTGTTCAGCGTGAACTGATAAAGGACAACAATGTTATAAGTCACTGAAATTCCCCGAATTAAGCTTCTAATGAAAGAAGCACTGGGGCCGATTTATTCCTAACGGGTAAGAGGTGAAACGGTTCGTAAAACTCGGTGCCTTTGGCAGGAGGTACGTAACGTCTCGGCCAACGACTCGTTTGTTCCTCGAGCCTTGGGTGTCAGAACTGACATAAAATAACCCAAAGCATTCCCAGATCTTATGAATGGAAAGCTACGACTGGTCTGAAGAAATTGAAAAGGTAACGAAGACTTAGATAATTCAGGCAGATAAGATCATGCGACCCACGTTCATTAAAATGCCTTTTCCTGTCCGCAATAAATTTAGAAATTTAATGACGAATTCCAGGATTATTGCATTAACCTAGATTCCAGATAAAAAATGGACACCTCGACTACCTACCAGTGTTCATACTTAGAATACTGAAAGGCGTTTAGTATACATACGTAAACATTCTCTCGATGCGAAATCGCAGAGTCAAATAGTGAGGGGTGCAATGACCTTTCAGGTTAACTGATGAAGACAGGTAACAGGTGTGGAGGGAGTTTTCTTTGTGGGGCGGGGCTGGATTGAAAGAGGCCAGGGACATTCTTAAATACAACATACTCTTTTGGGGAGGGGGGAGAGAAAGGCCTTCGGTATTTCTAAATAAAAATTGCAGTAGAGAGAGAGAGAGAGAGAGAGAGAGAGAGAGAGAGAGAGAGAGAGAGAGAGAGAGAAAGAAAGAGAGACCTTTGGTTTTGTTAAATAAAATATACTCTGGAAAGAGAGAGAGAGAGAGAGAGAGAGAGAGAGAGAGAGAGAGAGAGAGAGAGAGAGAGAGAGAGAGAGTTTTGGTATTGTTAAACAAAACTTCCTGGGGAGAGAGAGGGAGAGAGAGAGAGAGAGAGAGAGAGAGACAGACAGAGAGAGACAGAGACAGAGGGGGGCAGCCTTCGGTATTGTTAAACAGGACATTCCCGAGAGAGAGAGAGAGAGAGAGAGAGAGAGAGAGAGACAAGTATTTGGAAATCAAAGCTCTAAGAAATATTTCTTGTTCCGTTTCTTTTTTGAAAAACAAACGTAAATATCAAAAATGCCTAGTTTCACCAGGCCTCCTTAACAATCTCCTAAACTCATTTTATCGCAACATTTAACAAAAAACATTTTCGAATCTTGATGACAGTTCATCAACATCATCACGAAGAGAAACGACGAATCTCATCAATTATTTCGTGTTGATCACGCAAAAATCCAAGGGCTGTTTTTGATGCTCGCGTTGCAAGATGCAATGATTACTTCGCTTAATTGTTGCAAGGATTAGAGGTTTTTTTCACAGGCGTCACACTTAGCTGTGTCATAATCCAGTTTTTTTTTTTTAAGTGGCATTGTCTTCTAATTTTGTTGTGTGTAGGAATGTTTGTCTTGGGACGACAAGATTTTTCGTGGTGTCTTTACTGTTATCTTTTGTATTGCTTTCAACTCATTGCTATTTACTTCTTAAGTTGTCTGCTGAATGGGTGTGTGTGTGTATATATACATATATATACATATATATATATATATATATGTATATATATATATATGTGTATATATATATATATATATATATATATATATATATATATATATATATATATATATATATATATATATATATATATATATATATATATATATATTATATATGTATATATATATATATGTATATATATATATATATATATATATATATATATATATATATATATATATATATATATATATATATAATGTTCCTTTCAATATCACATTACCAGTAACGCAGTAACAATTATGTAGTACACATGCAGCAACACAGTTCCTCCAGTCCAACTATGTACACTGATCTAAGTAGTACACACGCAGTAACACAGGTTCTTTCAGTCCAACTATGTACCCTTCTCTAAGTTATGTACACATGTTCCTTGCCTTTTATAAACGTCACCTTTGGCTAATAAGCTTTCGTTGTCATGCCAACAAACAGTCTAATTTTCTCAACACAAATGACCATGGAACAGGCAACATAACACCCTTTTCTAGCCCAGGCTTGAAGAAAACAAGAAAAGGGGAGAAAAGGAAGACAGAATATTAGGGCTAAACATGAATAGAAGTGAGGGACACACTTCCGGGTGAAAGAAGTTATAACACGTTGGGAAAACAGAAGTAGCGAGAGCTTTCCAGAGCTTGACAGTTCAAGAAGTCTCTTAGCAGTGTGATTCGGCAGCTATCAGTTTCGTAAAGTAAATGAGAGAGAGAGAGAGAGAGAGAGAGAGAGAGACCTTACAGACCTTACAATTCGTTCGGGTTGCCCCAGGTCCCTCAGTGTGAGGCGCCTTTGATGTCTATAGAGAGAGAGAGAGAGAGAGAGAGAGAGAATGAAAAATTCTCCTTTATGTCAATAGGACAATAACTGAGATACTACCTGTAGAAGAGAGAGAGAGAGAGAGAGAGAGAGAGAGAGAGAGAGAGAGAGAGAGAGAGAGAAAGAATGAAAAACTCTCCTTTATGTCAACAGAACAATAACTGAAACGTTACCTGCAAAGAGAGAGAGAGAGAGAGAGAGAGAGAGAGAGAGAGAGAGAGAGAGAGAGAGAGAGAGAGAGAGACTGTCTTGCTAACGCAAAAAAAATGGTAATTAGAAATAAAGCAGAATTTGGGTCATGGTTACTAACAGGAAACAGAAGTCTGCCTCAATACATAAGGCAGCTGTACCGTTGCTGAAATATAGACTTAGCTTCAACTAGCCTTGGACAGAGCGGAGGAAAGACGAGAGAGAGAGAGAGAGAGAGAGAGAGAGAGAGAGAGAGAGAGAGAGAGAGAGAGAGAGAGAGAGAGAGAGAGAGGCAGTGGTGTTCTTCGTCCAGTAAATTTATCCCTGCAGCCTTGACTTTTGATACTGAAAATATTGCATTTTTAATGCAGCTTTCCCTTACTGTTGCAGCTCTGAAGCGTGACTTGAGAGAGAGAGAGAGAGAGAGAGAGAGAGAGAGAGAGAGAGAGAGAGAGAGAGAAGATAATCTATCGATAAAGGCAGTGGTGTTCTTCGTGAATGAAATTTTTCCTGCAACCTTGACCTTTGACGTTGAAAATATTGAATTTCCAATGCAGCTTTCTCTTCCAGCACTGAAGCCTTGAAGAAAAATGTATCAAATCACTTCCGTTTTATCGATGGAGAAAAACTAAAAAACAACTTTAAACAGACTCATCAGGAATCTACAATCACGTGACCTGATTTTGGCGACATCACATCGTCCAGCTTTGCCCAAATTTAAAGACCAATCTTCAAGAACTGAGAATAAAACGAGATAAAACTTCTGTGTTTTAAAACACTTAATATCTGTTCCTCTCTCCAGGCAGGATGTTAAAGAAAGGACTTCTTACTTCCTTAAGCGTAAGGAGAGACAGTACAACAATTTCATGGACAAAAGTAACGCCCTAATGACAGTGATTATCTCCCAGCCTCTCGCGGTTTCTGCAGATAACGCCCGTCGGTTTTAGGGTTGCGATAGGGAGTAATGTTTCTCTTCATATCTCTTATCTACAAAGCGCCGGGCTTAGATAAGGACGTCAAAAGAGTGACGAAAAAGAAAGAAGAAAAAAAAAAAGACCTCCCGTGGGATCGTTGATAAGTGTCGGGCTTCTATTAAATGAAGATCGATTGTGATAACAAATTTTCTAGGTGATTTTATTATTATTATTATTATTATTATTATTATTATTATTATTATTATTATTATTGTTTTGGACAGTAAAACACCCCAGAAATGTAATATTTGTATTAAATGAAAAAATATGCAATGAGGATAAAAATAAAAGCAGAATATATATATATATATATATATATATATATATATATATATATATATATATATATATATATATATATATATATAAAGTCACCAAACAGTTCAACACGACAAAAAAATATATATCAGAAAAAAAGAAGGATAAGGCGTTGCATAACGCTTTACCACAACACACAAATCAAGTTTCGGCTTTTGAATAAAAACATCAGTAAAAGTGCCAGTGAACGGAAGCAGGAAATCAATATAATTTTATGATTAATTAATTTTCAAAATAATTGATCGACAACGAAGCACGATTTCAAAAAATGGATATAGAAAATTAGCAAGAGAAGAAGAGAGATAAGAGAGAGATAAGAGATCCCTAACCAAGCACCACTTTGTCGTATCCTACAGACATCCTTTGCGTTGCGTCCTTCAACGTAACGCAAAACATGTGCCAAAGGATTGCGTGCGCCGGTCCAAAGGGTCATTATGATTGCATGCAAGCATCCTGCCTGCTTTATAGAGCGTACATCAACTTCTTTCAATCACAACAAAGTAGCTATGAGCCGTTACGACATGGCTAATGTTCTGGTTCGTTTATCATCCTGGCTTTGTCAACATCATGCAAATTGGTCAATATTAGTCCGATTTGGGCCAAATTTTACGCCAATCGGAGGACATCAAACTGGCGCATTTTCAAACGATGCTAATTTCCTGCATGTGGATAAACTCAATGATAAATTAACGCACCAAGATATAAACAAGTTTTGGTTGGATTATAAACCTGAATTTCGTAAACCTGACTTATACAAACATCATGCAAGTTCATCAACATTATAAGTCCGATTTTTGCCAAATTTTACACAGATCTCAGGACATCAAACTGGCGCATTTTCAAACGACGCAAATTTCTTGCATGTGGATTTACTCAAAGATAAATTAACCCACCGAGATATAAAAAAACTAATGAAAACACCTCCTTGTACCCAGGTGTACTCTCGAGCAAAAAAAGAAAAAAAAAACTGTACCCAGTACACAAGGACACAGCTCAGATACAATACCACTTTGCTACAACCCAAAGTTTGCGGAGTGTAAACGTTTGAAATTTAATATGGGAATGTAGAAAGACGAGAGCGCATATTTCCGGTTTGTTGGACATTTGTGTATGTATGTATGTATGTATGTATGTATGTATGTATGTATGTATGTATGTATGTATGTAAAAATAATTAAAACAAAACAAGCGCATTCCAGTCTTCTTGTTGAGAACCGGAAGTCCACTTAATATACCTTCTGGACCTAAAGCCTCTATAAGAAGAGTGTTATCGCAATAACAATAAGAACCATAATAAAACACTCGCAACATAAGTGAAGTTGACCTCTGAGCACTTCAAGTTGTCCCGCAACGTCAGGTTAATTCCGAGCTGCAATTCATCCAACTTGACGGGTGGTGGTGACGCAACTTTGATACGAAAAAAGGCCCTGTTCATTAGCTAATTACATCGTCATTGGACGCCGTGTTCTGCCTGCGGTAACTTAATGAACGGGCCCACAATGGGATTACTCATCCATTGCAAGCGTTTTCATAACAATACTCAGTTGTCTGAAAATCCTCTATTTATATATATACAGTATATATATATATATATATATATATATATATATATATATATATATATATATATATATATATATATATTATATTTTATATATATATATATATATATATATATATATATATATATATATATATATATATAGAGAGAGAGAGAGAGAGAGAGAGAGAGAGAGAGAGAGAGAGAGAGAGAGAGAGAGAGAGAGAGAGCCAAAGAATATCTGGAGAATGTCATTTGGTTTCATAAGTGGCATGTGATACTCTCTCTCTCTCTCTCTCTCTCTCTCTCTCTCTCTCTCTCTCACACACACACACACGCACACACACACACATACACAAGCAGGGAGAAAGAAGACAGGGTATCGTCGATGCATTCTGAGAGAAAAAGACCCATATCTCTCTCTCTCTCTCACTCTCTCTCTCATCCACACACACACACACACACACACACATAAGGGCGAAGAAAGCAAGGTCTCGATGATGTTTTCTAAGAGAAAAAGACCCATAACTCTCTCTCTCTCTCTCTCTCTCTCTCTCTCTCTCTCTCTCTCTCTCTCTCTCTCTCTCTCTCACACACACACACAAGCAAGGTCTCGGCGATGTACTCTGAGAGAAAAAGACCCTGTTGTGTTATCGTTAGCTACAGCAAACAACAGAGCTACTGTTTATGTAGTTTTATAATCCTCTGAATAAATGCATTTATTCCTGGGATAATTTTGCTGTAGCACACTGACCCGATAACGGGTTCCTACTGCCTTCGAAAAACAAAAACCATAAAGTCTGTAATTCAAGGTTACAAAACGGTCAAGAGTATAATTCTGTATTCAGGATAACGCTCAGTGGGAGTCATCGTTATGAATTATGATATTACAGAATTAAGTTCACTTCTATATTTGTCCGCGCATGGATGTATATACGCTCATTACATTTATAACCTCGTTTTCTATTATTGCTCTTTTCAAGTCGTGTATGGCCCCGTAGGAGGGGGGGGGGGTGCTGTGCCGTCAGTGCACCGCTACGGTGCACTGTAGCCATTACTTTAAAGGTTCTTTGCCGCGTCCCTTTGGCCCCCTAGCAACACCCACTTTTTTTAAGACTTTCATCTTACCTCCAACCCCCATTCCTTTCTCTAATTTTGCTGTCTAACATCTCTAACTATTACTCCTTAGTACAAATGGTTTTCTCCCAGTTCCACCTTTATTTTCTGGATCTCTTTATTTTGCTGTCCAACCCACTCTAACTCCCTCTTTTTACTGTCTTAACTATTGGATGGTTGAAAGTGCCCAAGGGTTTGTCTTGACAGCCTAAATTTCACCAATGAAATCATATCAATCAATCAAAATCAACATTAGATGTATCATCACAATGTTTTTCCACCTGAGAGAGAGAAAGAGAGTGTTCAATAATGAGGCATGTTTATAATGTATAATAAAGAGAGAGAGAGAGAGAGAGAGAGAGAGAGAGAGAGAGCGAGAGAGAGAGAGAGAGAGAGTCCAATAATGAGGCATGTTTATAATGTATAATAACAAAGAGAGAGAGAGAGAGAGAGAGAGAGAGAGAGAGAGAGAGAGAGAGAGAGAGAGAGAGAGTCCAATAATGAGGCAAGTTTATAATGTATATCAAAGAGAGAGAGAGAGAGAGAGAGAGAGAGAGAGAGAGAGAGAGAGAGAGAGAGAGAGAGAGAGAGAGGGTGTTCAATAATGAGTCTTGTTTATACTGTGTAGCAAATGATGCCGCAGGTACAAACGCCAGGACAATCAGTAAATTGTCCTTCAGCGTACCATGAATATGATAAGCCCAAACCTGTTTGCCTGACCATAACATTTGGATCGAATCTCCTGAATAAACAGCGACTAAATGACCTAGCAACTGCAAATATTTAGGAGGCTCGAAGTTTTTTACTCCTAGGTAACTCGTTGGTGCCAACACAGTCATTTAAGTGAGGCACTGACCTCGCCTTAAACCATTATAACTCAGTATTACCATTTGATGACAGCTTATATATATATATATATATATATATATATATATATATATATATATATATATATATATATATATATATATATATATATATATCTCTTATGATTGTCTTCACTTTATCACTTCCTTCATATCTGTAAGGTGTATTATATCCTAACCTATCAGAACAACCTGTTTTCAAAGCATTAAATGCCTTCAAAGATGATTTTTATAAACCAACAGAACTTTTGATCAATGTTCCTTTCGAATCATGAAAATTCAGTACAAAATATTTCATGGATGATATCATCTTTAAGGCAATTATTAAAGCACTAAATGCATCAAGAGTGGTTTTATAAAGTAACGGAACTTTTGGTCAGTGTTTTTTTCGAATCATGAAAATTCAGCACAAAATATCTCCTGGGTGAAATTATCTTTCAGGCAATATTAGTAGTGGTACCAGCATGACGCAAAGCAGTGTTCTAGTTATCTCATATATGCATTACTTGCAACATTATATGCTATTAAAAAAAGCAGCATAAATGAGGCGTTCTCAAATGGCGTCACAGGGATAATGAGATATGATCTTCTTCGACCTTTCTGGAACTTCGCAGTGGTCTGATGAATTCTTATCACGTTACAGTCGCCGAGAATAAAGGTGATTTTATTCCAACCGTTGTGCCTGGGCATGATCTGAAGTCTTTCATTGGGAACCTGCTTTTATCAGGTTATAATAATAATAATAATAATAATAATAATAATAATAATAATAATAATAATAATAATAATAATAATAATAATAATAATAATAATAATAATAATCGAAACCTAAAGTCTTTTTTCACTGAATGTGCTCAAGATAAAGAGCTTCAATTTTTTTCATAATTTTTACCATTTTCCTAAATTGATGTATTTCTTTACTCGTTTTGTTTTGCAAGATGTAATGATTTGTGTGATGTGGAGGCATCAAGAATAAATGATATTTCAATGGCATGCAGCACATTTGCTGTGACAAAAATGATCATGTTCATTCATTTATCATAAGCAATACATATTGCAATCTACGCCATTATGAATAAATATTACCTATATCCCTAACTGTCTTTCATTTATAATCTATAATATCCCCAACACAGGTTCGTAAGAACGGCCATTTTAAACACTGGATATTATTCCCAATCAAATTGATGGACAAATATTAGTTGAAAAATATCCTCACCTAGCTGCACTAAAAGAAACTCCAGGTGGATTGATTTAAAATCTAAATGTAATCCGTCTTTTGGATTTAACCGGACCGGAAAAAAGGATTTAATTTTCTTGACTCATTTGTGGTAAAAAGGCCAATTGTGCTTTAAAAAAAATAATCGGATTTCCTGCTTCAAAATTGTCGAAGTTTTTCAAGGTAAAGATTTCAAAAGAATATACTAACAATAATAATAATAATAATAATAATAATAATAATAATAATAATAATAATAATAATAATAATAATAATAATATGGGAGGAAACCTTCTCTGAGGAAAGTAGCGTCGAATGAATGCCATATAAATAGCTATCATATGCAATAATAATAATAATAATAATAATAATAATAATAATAATAATAATAATAATAAAAGACAGCGGTGATGCAACATAGCAGTAAGAAAAATTTGTAAAGGCGCAACAATTTCGATAATAATCGCTTAATTATAATTACTATCATTATCTTCATCAAGGAATTGTAGAGTTATGACAAAGCCAAATATTTTCACATTAATTTCCTTCACCAAAATACCATAATGTCAAACTTTTCTGTGTTCAGAGCCATGTTCCTTAACAAAATGAAATTTTAACAACAATATTAAGAAATAAAAATACAATTTTTTGTTCAATATAAGTCTTAAAGGACGCTGGAATTCTCCTTATTCGGATAAGCTCTCTTATTTCTTATAAAAAGAACTTCAGGTACAAAAAATTACAAAAATTACAAAATTACAAAAATTACAAATTTCAAAATTACAAGAATTAAACCAACAACTTTGAACTCGTAAGACAGATCTTTTTTTTTTTTCTTTTTTTTATTTTACAACATAACAATTTTGCTATATTACTTGATATAGGACAAATCTTGCTTATTCATAACTTATTTTAATTTTTTATTTACATTATTACTGAAAAGCAAGTGCTCTATTTTTTTTTTGTTCAGGAATAAGAATATGAAATAAACATGGAAATAAACATGAATCTAGAGCTCTGTTTATAATTCCTCACTTCCTTATTAAACTTCTAAAAACACACACAAATAATCATATAATAAAAAAATTATTTATTATTATTATTATTATCACTACTACTACTACTACTACTACTACTACTACTACTAAGTTCTCTCAAGTGAGAAGTGGAAATGGCCCAACATCATGTTAAAGAAGCTGAACAGCTAAATACGGAGGAACGAAAAACAGAGCAAATAAAGAACAAGTAGCAGAAACCAATGAATGAATACCACAAAAAAAAATCATTCGTACTATCTACAGCTTATCACGCACGGTACACCGTAAGCGGCAATCTTTGATAGGGTCTATAAGACATAACAACACACATTATTGTGATATCGGTTTAGTGTAACGACATTAGGAACAGTCAATTTCGCAACTGTTTCAAAATTACCTAATTACAAGAGGCGGAAATTACGTGAATTACAGTGAGTCAGGTTCAACGTTCAGAATAATTTTTTAGATTTAATTAAGACATATAATCGGAAGCCACTTCCTACTGTACTTGCAAGTGGTTATGTTCACTTTCTGAAAAAAAAAGAAATTAGTTGTTGCCATTTTTCGTTTTTTAACTTTTGCATCATCGATTCATATATATATATATATATATATATATATATATATATATATATATATATATACATTATAATTATATCTACACAAATATATATACATATATATAATTATATCTACATAAATATATATATATATACATATATATATATATATATATATATATATATATACACACAGTATATACACTGTATATATACTGTACAGCATATATCTTCATTTCATCTTTACTTTCACCATCGTTCGCCTATGGGATTTCTTTCATGTGAAAGTTAGCTACGATAGCAGATGGCCTTCTCCAATAACGTCGTCTCGTCATTAAGAAATTCTGCTACGTAACTTTTACTTTGAAAAAGTAGATAATTAGAATCGTATCATTTCATTTTGCGCAATATAATTTTAGTTGAGTATAATCATTTCAGTTCCTGTTGCGCAGTTCATCTCTCTCTAGGAAAAAAAAAGAAGGAATATTCACTTTCTTTCTCTGTCGCGCATTGTATTTATGATGACAATATTCCTGTCACGAAAATCAACTATACTCTATAAACCATTATGACAATATCATGACTACAATACAAAATACTTACTGACAGTGAAATATTCATAATTTTATCAATATCGTCGCTGTATGGCTTCTTACTACCCTAAAAGATGAAGATATTTAAAAATATTCTCCATAAAAATAAAGGAACAAGTTTGAATATTGCTTAAAAACGATGTGCGTCTGGTTTCAACTAGATTGCGCAAAGAGTAAAAGAAAAAAAGTGACGTAGAGTACAAAGTTTCCAAGAAAGTCTCTCTCTCTCTCTCTCTCTCTCTCTCTCTCTCTCTCTCTCTCTCTCTCTCTCTCGCCGTAGTTCGTTCGTGCGTTCGTCTCGGCCAGGCTGGCTATAAAGGGCGCCTGCGCACTGCGCTCCCCACCATTTACGGTTGCGCTAACACCGACCCGCTGGCGCTGGCGAACAGGGAAAACATCCTCTTTACGCAGGCAGTAGTGCCACGTCGTTGTATGGGTGAGTGACGCATTCCCACTTTCTCTCCGATTCGCACGTCGTATTTCGTCGTTTTCATCTCTTTCTCAGTGGTGGTGGCGTCGTGTCTCGAGGAAAATATGTCCCTCGGTTTCTCCTGTGTTTAATTCTAGGTCTAGTTTCCCTCCAGTCTGTTTAAAACTGTGAGAAACGTCCCTCGCTCAAGTCGGGAGGATTTTCCGTAAGTGTGCTCGTGTTTCCGTAAGGTCGAAAGTCTCCAGCGATTGTACGTCGACTTCGCCGTTCGCGAACGTCCCAGGAATGTTTGTGAATATCGACGGAGAACATTCGACACACAACATCTTAGTTATGATACGCCTTTCGCTGTTGCTTTGTTTCCCACAAAGCAGAGGAGAGTAATGGTACATTATGAAAGCTAGAAATTTGATATGATATTTCCCCTTCTCCCTCCTCCCCCTACCCCTGGGCTGTATCCGGATCCAACCAGTTGTCTTGGTACACGTGATCACCTGGGTCTATGTATTGCACCATACTATTGCAACATCTTTGCAGCCTGTAGGTAAATATGGTTATTATTCCACCAAACGTGGCGCATAACAGTGAAATGATGTCTTGTATCTCTCCTACGCAGTTTCCACCTGCTTGCTAATTTAGCGACGGAATTCACCTGAGCTGCACAGGTGTATGTATTACCTGTTCTTTGTTCTTATCGCGCGAGGGGTTGGTTTAACTAGGACCCACTAAGTTAGTGGGTCCTGGGTTAGAGGCATCTCATTATCATGATTGAGCTTTCGAGGGGCGTGTTGACAAAGGAGGAGGGGCAGATATCGCTGATGTTTTATTCACGAAAGTTAATGTACGCGAGTTGTTTGCAAAGACGGTGCGTTACCACTCTCTCTCTCTCTCTCTCTCTCTCTCTCTCTCTCTCTCTCTCTCTCTCTCTATCATCAATATATATATATATATATATATATATATATATATATATATATATATATATATATATATATATATATATATATATATATATATATATATATATATATATATATATATATACATACACACACATAAACATTAATACAGTATATATATATATATATATATATATATATATATATATATATATATATATATATAATGTTTGTCCCTAGGTACATGTGTTTGAATTCAAGTGGTCAAGGTCCACTGTAACGTAAATAAACCAACCCATTAAATCTCACCACTCTCTGTTACGATACCCATTATCCCTGAACTTTATAAATAGCCAACACTCACTTGGCTCCGTTGCCACAAGTCTTTCAAATCGATTAATTCAACTGACAGGCGAATAGAGAATGACGACAAGAATATATCCGGCTTAAACGTGAGACTAGCGCTCGTCTATATATAATCAATGGACGACGAAAAGTCTGTTTTCGTGAGTTCATGAAGCTTCACGATGCACGAAACGGCAATTCTATCCAATTCTCTGAAAAGTGTTATTTTCGTTCTGAGTTCGGCTGCGTTCTTGAGAGTCTCGCGGAAGTAACGGAAAACAGCTTACTCTAGTTCGTTTGATTCTGGCTTTGTATTGTCTGCGTTTAATTGGTTTAGAATGCTGTGTGGTTCTCCATCCAAACGCAGAGAGAGAGAGAGAGAGAGAGAGCACAGTCTTGTCACATGACGTGGCATTCAATGCTGCTGTTTTATACGAAACTTCCTGTGATCCCGCTTTCAGACGGTTACGTAAGAGCTGCGGCCTCATTTCTATTGTCATGATTCGTGCATGAGTGTGTCTGTGGAGAGGAGAGAGAGAGAGAGAGAGAGAGAGAGAGAGAGAGAGAGAGAGAGAGAGAGAGAGAGATTATCTTCTGGGCGCTAGCCGCAGCGTCATTGAACTAATCATATATAGACACGTGACGCTATATCCGCTGACTTGTAGATAAAAGTGGCATAGACAAGCAGCACCTGTGTGGAAGTCACAGTATGAGAGAGAGAGAGAGAGAGAGAGAGAGAGAGAGAGAGAGAGAGAGAGAGAGAGAGAGAGAGGCATCCCTACAGGGTAATCTAACTTGGTCTCACCTTCTGAGTCTGATCAGACTACTTTGATCAGGAATTTAAGGCTTATTGTTCTTTTATTTTGCCCTGGTCTGTTCTCATTGAAAATGGCTAGTTTACTGCCATATCTTTATCTTATTTATGGAATAATCACTCAGCATTTAGTAAGATTAACTGCTCAAAATGGAAATATATTATAACGAGGTCAGGGCTGAACGCTTAGACCTTGGCTTAGTCATACGAGTGAGGACAGAAGTTGAACACAGAACTGGGTAATTCCCAGTTTCCATCCTTGTCGAAATGCGTCTCCCCCCCCCATCCCCTTACCCCCTCCCTCCTCCTCCTCCCTTCCCCTTTGTGTCGAGTGAGTCATGAACTGATTAGTCGATTCATGTCCTTCGAATTCATGCATAGGCTCCGTCAGTGGTAGTGCTGACCTTTTGAATTCTTCTCAGAGAATTTTCGTCAGCATAGCCTTCAGTTCTTTGTTACAAGAGTCTAGCGGTTTGTTGAGGTACGCTTTTGTGTGCTGAACTCTCTCTCTCTCTCTCTCTCTCTCTCTCTCTCTCTCTCTCTCTCTCACGTGTGTGTGTGGCCTGTAGGTTGTCTCACGTAATGCGGTTTATTGTCATCGATTGATGACGTGACAATGATTTGCATCCGGGAAATATGCGTTACATAAAAGCAGTTTTTTATTCGATGTAAAAGTAAGTCATTTTTGAAGGAACAGAACATTGATTTGTAATGTACGTTATTGCCATTAATATAAGGTTATTCAGGTATAAAACAAATGACGCAAATCCTGAACACCAAACAAAGAGCACTTATAAATGAGGTCAGTTTTGTTGAAGGCTTCAGTATGTCATGCTGTTTCTTTCATAAAGATCAGGTCGGGCATTTTTTGCTTATGCTATTTAGAACTTTTCGGAACTTTAAATGGATGTTAGGTGCTATTACCATACGACGTTCGTCTTTATTTGTTAGAACTTTCTGAGAACTTTATGTAAAGAAAGTTCAGTGCCCTTTCTCTTTTTTGTAAAATCAACCCTCTTCGTGTGTTAAAACTTTCAGGAACTTTTGGGATGTTCGGAATCATTTTTCTGTAAAGTTAACTTTTTTATATTACTATTTTCAATAACTATGGTCATAGTACTGTGCAGTGTATAAATTCTACTTTCCTTCTGTATTAAAACTCTTCAAGAAAATTATGCACATTTGCACTGTGAACAAAAGACACGCTGTAGGCCTACTATTGTACACGCAAAGGTCCCCCTGAGAAGACATAGTCTAAAAGTGCCTTGTATAACTATTACAAATAAAAGAGCTCTATCGCCATCTACCAATATCGTATAGCCCCTATCAATATGAGCAGAGGTGAAAATAAGGTCATATGCAAATGATCACTTTCAGGTTATACATAAGTCGCTCCTTTCCTTAATCTTGAACATTTTCTGTTATGACAACCTCGTCCTCCTTTAAGATTTAAGTTCGTCTGTTGCTTTCTTCATTGATATTCCCCCGCCCCCCCTCTCTCTCTCTCTCTCTCTCTCTCTCTCTCTCTCTCTCTCTCTCTCTCTCTCTCTCTCTCTCTATATTTTTGGGTCTCCTAGTCTCAGTACTTGAAGAGTAATTGATCTGATTGCCATACTTTTGCATTTCCTTATATTATCATTGGCTTACAAAAATGTCAATCTTTCTTGTATTTTACGAGGCAAGCAGACCCTATTTTGTTTAGCTTTCTTAATAGATATATATATATATATATATATATATATATATATATATATATATATATATATATATATATATATATATATATATACATATATATATATATATATATATATATAACAGAGCAGATATATTTTAAAAAAAACTCACACAGTAAAGTGTCTGCCTGCATTGTATAACAATACAGAATTCTTAGCTTCCAAGGACTCCAGACTAGAGGAATTCCCGACAAAACGAACAAGATCCCTTGAGAGCTAAAGGATTCCTTGGGTCTTTACCATCATTCTTATCAATATTATTATTAATATCACTCTTCTTTCTTCATTCCAGCAGACAGAAGTGAGGAGAGTAGTAATCTGAGGGGGGGCAGCACTAAAAAGTGCTTGATCCCCCGGGCGGGGGAAGCACTGGAAGAAGTGACCGCCGCCCCCCATGTCGACCGTTGGGCGAGGCTGGGCGCCACCTGGCCCAGTTGACTCGCACAGGGACACCTGTGGAACAAGTTGAGGGGAGATGGCCTGGCCATTCCTCACCCGTGTCCCACCGGCAATGGACTATCTTTGGACGCCCAACCGATAGATGCGGTAGACTCCTGTAGTGACACCAGGTAAGGATAAGCTTTATGTTGCTTATTGTGAATGTACAATAACTTAGTCAAGTTTTAAAGTTTAAATACTTATAGTTGCTGATTTTTGGGGTATTGGCCGTATGTTCAGAACGCAGAATTCTTGATGTTTTGTTAAAGGTTAACTTTAGTATGCAGTATTCTTAGTGTTTTGGTAAAGGTTCACCTCCAAATCGGTGTAAAAAAAAAAGAAGTAACGGTTACGTAAACATGAATTAGAAAAAGAAAATTCATAATGGTTTTCCAGTAGTATTATAGAATTGTCAAATGCTGCAAAGATTTGAGAACTTTTAACAACCTTTTTTGACCGAAAAGATTAAATAATGTACACGAAAGCTTCCAACATAATGGTGCCGCATTTTAGTCTCAAATCCTCTTAGACCTAACCTCCAAAACCAGCTGAAATAAACAATAAAACCAAACCCCTTTTCCAGTGAGATCTGCTCCGAAGTACCAGATGTCAAACACTCGGGAGGAGCCCCTGGCAAAGAGTGGTCATCGTCCTCCTCTGGGTATCACAGTGGCATTGGCACGTCCGAAGTGAGTCACGGCGACCACCCGGCCTTCGATAACTCACTGACTAGCGACGAGACCACTGATGAAGATGACGACAGCGATTGGGGAGAGGACGAGTGGCCCATCGACAGGGCCCTGCCCTTGCCCGAGTGGGGGTGCGAGAGACCGGAACTGAACTTCGAGAGCCTCCATCTGTACTACCAGTTCTTGGGCCACGTCGGGAGTCACTTGGAGAGAGCTTTGGCAACCCAGTGCTACGACACCATGTCGAATTTCATTGCGTAGGTTGCGTTCTGTTTGTAAAGTCTCATAACCTGAGGAATCCTTACGACTGAAGTATTATTATTATTATTATTATTATTATTATTATTATTATTATTATTATTATTATATTATTATTATTATTATTATTATAATACAGAAGATGAACCCCTATTCATATGGAACAAGCCCACAACAGGGGCTTGAAATTCAAGCTTCCAGAGAATATGGTGGTCATTTGAAAGAAGTTACAGAAAGTAATAGGAAATACAGAAAGAAGAGATCAATTACTAGGAAAGAAAAAATGAATGAACAAACTAATAAATAAATAGATCAAAATGTAAGTGAATTATTAAATGCAAAGAGAATTGCCTTAGGGTAGTAGCGCACTCCATCTTCGCTTGAAACGCAGAGAGATGCCAAAAGAAGATTCCTTTACTTTTCATTTACTAGATGACCTAGCCTCACTAACTTGACCTCTCTTGACAGGTTTGGAAAAGAGTACCAGAGTCTAAGAGGAGAATATCCGGCCTTGGAAGAGTTTTATCGTGATTATGATCCACCTTTACTGCCTGGAAGGTACACCTGTGTTGGTCTGTCCTGTGATTTAGCCACTACACTGTCCACCCTTGAAGTTCAGTACCCTGGTCTGAAAGATGCTGTTTATCCGGTTAGTAGTTAATTCTCTTTTTCTTAATGAAAAAATGCTGTGATTACAGTTGTCTAGAATGGAAAAAATACCAGAATGGCATAATGAATAGGTAACCTTGCAATAAAGTACGAATAATTATATATAGTTTGTTCTAAATGGTTAAAAGTACCGAATGTTCTTTTCTTGGTTCCCTATACTTTAATATGCTAGATGACGTTCAAAGTATTTGTCAGCTGACAAAGCACTGAAACATATTAGAAAAACACTTCAACATTTAAGTAATTTTTTTATAGTTCTCCCATTTTGTTGTGAGGAAATAGTTGGACGAGAAAAATGCATTGAAAAGTAAAGCTTATTTTTGTGTTCATGTTTTTCGCTTGCATAGTCTTTGTAAAGTAATCTGATTTACAGTACAGACAATGAATACTTGAAGATGAGTCCTATTCACATGGAACAAACCCGCAGGGGCCATTGACTTGAAATTCAAGCTTCCAAAGAATATGGTGTATGGTGTTCTTATTCTCTATCAATAGTTGTTCGCTCTTTGCAGGTTTCGTGCGAAGAGGAAATTGACAACGTCGACTGGTATTGTTCCAACGGCGTGCCACCAGTAACGACCTGCGAGAAAGAACACGTCCTAATCTGTATTCGAATCCGTATCCACGGCCGCGCAGGCGTAGTACTATTAGACCCAGGCTACCACATAGGAGAGGCCATCACCGTGATGGAGGACGGAATGACGCCCCAGTCCGGAACCATAAGAGCCAACACCACTAGGCCTAATGTTCTTCGCAAGTACCAGTATCATTACCAGCCGGACAACCCGTCCTTCGTGGCTTGGGAGGTCGTGGAAGAGCGCGATGGCAAAGTCACCCACAGCCACACCAGCCTGATTCACATCGCGAGACCGTTCCTCTCTGGCGTGGACGTAGCCGAGAGGAGGAACTTGGCCTATCACTTCAAGACGCTACTGGCCCGCGAGTCCTCTGGCAAGCTGAAATGTGGGTTGTACTTCCCGCTTCGTCTGCCCCACGAGACGAACGTCACGTTCTTCCACTGGGCTGATGGCCTTCTCCGTCACACCAAAGTGCCTCTATCCTACTTCATCGAGCATCACGACGCTCTTGCGAGCACGGAAAAAGATAGCGATGCTGAAATGACTCTGGCGCTAGTGGCTGCTGGGACCGGAAGAAGCGTTGCTGACTTGAGACTGTCCTTGGAGAATGTAGCTAGCCTTTGTCAGGACACGGAGTTCATGAGTCAGCTTGCAGAACTGGAGGAGGCTATAGTCAGCATCAGCAAGGACAATTAATGGAAGCACAATGCGAGAAGCACTACAATCAAAGCTGTATTTTCTTTTATTGTTGATTTAGACAGTGGGAATATGTTGTTGATATACTATTGTTTTCACAAAGCCTGTTGAACTTTAGTTACATTTATCTACTTGTATTGGTGGGTGTAGAAATTTACCCTTGTATTGGTCACTGCACTGTACTTGGTTTATTGCATGAAATACATAACGGTATTTAGTATGTACTTAAAGGTAACTCTTATTAACATTTCCCATGTATTTAAGTATTCAGTTATAGTAGTCTCAGATACATTGTGGTAACATTATGTGCGCACATAAATGAAAAGCAAAGCATGAATAAAGAAGGGAGAAACGTTTTTTCATGGAATATCATTTTCCTTGTTGGAGTGACCAACTAAGTTGGCCTTAGTATCTAAGAGCAGAATCCCCACACCTCTGGTTTTTAAAGGTTATAGAGCAAAGGAATGTTCACTGCTGTAAACGTCCATTTCATGAAAGGTGTGTGGAATGGTTGGCTAATACCATGCTGATTACGGACAGTGAAGAGAATGGTGAATGAATCTGAACTCGTAACCATGAAGAGTCGGTTAAGAATTTACCAGTCTCCAGAGTTTATTCTCGGAACTTCTCAAGGACCAAAGTGGATAACTCTCTCTCTCTCTCTCTCTCTCTCTCTCTCTCTCTCTCTCTCTCTCTCTCATGGTTCTTCATTGGCGGGGTGGGTAGAGCTCTCGGCTAGCACGCTGTTGGCCCAGTGTTCGACTCTCCGACCGGCTAATGAAGAATTAGAGGAATTTATTTCTGGTGATAGAAATTCATTTCTCTTCATAATGTGGTTCGGATTCCACAATAAGCTGTAGGTCCCGTTGCTAGGTTACCAGTTGGTTCTTAGTCACGTAAAATAAATCTAATCCTTCGGGCCAGCCCTAGGAGAGCTGTTAATCAGCTCATTGGTCTGGTTAAACTATGATATACTTAACTCTCTCTCTCTCTCTCTCTCTCTCTCTCTCTCTCTCTCTCTCTCTCTCTCTGATATACCAAAATTGCATCAGACCACCCACCTAGACGCAACACCAACACTTGTCACTTTTATCTTAATGTGCACTTAACCTTAACTCCATTCCACATCTGAATAATTTACTTCTACAACTTATGCACGAATTCACAGGACTGTAGCCATATTTCTCAAAGAACCTGCAGAGAACACCTGGTACATCTGAAGAAATATATATGGTTAATCTGAACATGATCCGAAATCAAGAATGGACAGATATAATAATGTTTTTACTCTGGAGGAAAGTAAACAATAATAAGCATTCAAGAATTTGAATCAGCAAGAATACGTATCTGCATTAGGAGGGCGTAGTCTTACTGAACGCACATGGAACAGAGGAAAATCGAGATCAGTGTCACGGACATTGGTGCTCAGTTACTAATGAACTGGGCACTAGGCCAACCTATATCAAAATAGCCATCCATGTAGATTTTGGTTTTAAACCTGGACGAATATTTACGCAAAAGTAGGATGACTTCTTACATGACAGTTTGCGTCGTAAAAATTAACCATTCGCTTTGCAACGCGATGTCTCTAAACAAACTGGCAAGAAGAAAGGCATTACTTTTTCTTTTAAATATGAGAAGCATCACTCACGAAGATCCGAGTGATAACTGCAGTTGCTAAGATGATCACAGAATGAATACTCTATGTATCAAACCTATCAATGTAATATTCAAAAGAAAAATGTTCCGCTGGATAATTATGATCCTTTGGAATGACTGAGAACTGAGAAAAATTATGTTCGAGACAACTGCTAAACAATATTCTCTCTCTCTCTCTCTCTCTCTCTCTCTCTCTCTCTCTCTCTCTCTCTCTCTCTCTCTCTCTCTCTCTCTCTCTCTCTCTCTCTCTCTCTCTCTGTAAAAGAAATATAACAATTTCACGCATTTTATAAACTTATGACTGCTCTCTCAAGAACAGACCTACCCCATGGAAGGAAGATGTTAGCAATATATATATATATATATATATATATATATATATATATATATATATATATATATATATATATATATGTGTGTGTGTGTGTGTGTGTGTGTGTGTGTGTGTGTGTGTGTGTATACATACATACAAGTATAGCGACAGATCTTAATAAGAAGCAGCAGCTTTCCAATTGTTGTTTAACCATATCCTGGTAGACAAAAATATCATCTATTTCTTATCTTATATTACAGAGAGAACCCTATTACAACAATAAATCAAATGGGAATAAAGAAATAATTAAGACTTGAGAGCAGTATCATCTCACAAGCAAAACGACAGATTTTAACAAGAAGAAGAAGCAGCGACTCGCCGATCGTCGTTTGTTCTTACGTGAAAACAATAACATTAGAGCCCAGCAGACTTGTTGGGGCTACAATTACGTTCTTCTTGTGACCCTCGTTATTGTAAATTTGACCTTTAACCATGGGACGACGAAGTATAAATACCACGAAGAGTGGTAAATATATGAATCCGACAGATCAAGCCAGTAAGTGTCGTTTTTTCCGGTTATTTGTGTCGTTTTTTTTTCTAGTATTTATGACCCTGGGTGGCTCACGCCAGTCTTTTCGAGCCATACTTAGCCTGGCTTATTTTAATGTATTTCGACTAATATCAATGAAGTCCAGGCCTACGTCAGGCTGTTTTCTTCACCACTATACCAGGATAACGTTTAAAATCAAGCCTCAGTGTTAGCCTAACCAATAGCCTAACGCTGCTTGTGGCGTTCCTCTAGAATTCGGTCGCAATTTTGACAGCTGAATCTCGACCGACAGCTGAATTTTCGATGCGACATTTCTAAGTCGCTGTAGACGCGGCGACCCGAACTTTTATATACAATTCACAAGCTTATATTTTACTCTTTCACTCTCAGGCCGTTGGTTAGGCTGCTGCCAGTTTTGCTGTTACTGGACTACTAGCCTACCCGCAACTAACCTAACATGGTTAGATTAACCGTTCAGAATTATTTTAATGAGTATACGGGTGGTTATGAGAATAGAAGGAGCAGGTTCAAACACTGCTTCCGAGTGGAAACTTAAGTCTGTGCTTCTGAGGTTCAGTGTTACTTGGGGGAGGGGGCAGGCAGGTCAGGGCACAGCACCCAAGTTAGGTTAGGAAGGTAAGGTCAGGACACAGCATTTGCTAAAACTGAAGACTGCAACTGTGCCACTCTGGTTCGGTAACTACCAGTTTAATGCAAAATGGCTGCTGTGTTTAGTACCGGTACATGGGGGATGAAGGTATAAACATAGATAAGAGACGGTAAATATCATAAACATACACAAATTCTTAATAAAAGGTGGTACATATTCCAGTCAGCGAGCGGCGGTTGTTGTTTTCAGCGTCACCTGGCATTCTAGGAAAGAATAGGTTTTTTTTGCTGGCGGAACATGTATCCGTCTTTCTCAACTGGCTCTGAATATAAAGTAATCATGTTGGAATTTTGATTTGCCTTTAGGTAAGTTTTTACTTGAACTTAAACTAAACTAAATTTGTATTTTGGAGTCGAAAATATGATTTTCTTATGCTGTAGGCTAATGTTCATTTTGTGAGATTAGTAGTTTTAGAGAAACTGGAACCCCCAACCCCAAATTTTATCCTACAATTATGGAGAACCACATAAGGAAAACGGGTTTTGGATGGAGGAAAACGCAAAATGAGTGGGTGAAATACAAGGATATATTGAACCTAACCTGACCTTATTTGCCCTCACCTAACCTAACCTAAGGCACTGAAAATACAGTAGATAAAGGGTTGTGACCTAACCTGGCCGAGGGAGGGGGCATACTTTGTGAAGTATAGGCTAGAATCTATGTTAAGGAATAATGGAATTAGTTCTCTTGAATGTGTGACCCTCACCAGATGTTATTCCTGTATCCTAGTATTGTCACACATCAGTAAAGTAGAATAAATAAAAAATTACCTCCATCTCATTTAGTCTGGTAGGACTTGCCGTTCTAGGTTGGGTTTGGCTGTCACTCACTTTTGTTGTGCCCGACCAAAAATCCTTGTTTCCCATTGTGGTCCTTATTATTGTGAGACAGAAGGAGTTATTATTATTTAACCAAGCATTTGTTTCAGAACTGAATGTCAAAGACCATCAGAAAAACCACATTTTACTTTCATATTGCAAAATTTGCTTAAAAGTAACTCTCCTATTCAGTAACACAATGAGATAATGAAACATTTTATTAAATGCTTTCAATGTTGTGCATGAGAAAGCTTGAATTTTTTTCCAGGTGTACAAATTAGCACAAGAACGTCATTTGTTGGAAGCTGCTCTTGAAATCAGAATATATTGGCACATCAAGTCCAAGCAAACATTGAGTCATGCATGTTGTAAAATACTTGTTGTGCAACATTCATATATATCTTTAAATCTGAGCTCCAAAGTTAGGCCTATATCTATACTGTTAAATTATGTATTCTTGTTGCAGTAGCTAGTTGATGGATATCAACAGTAGGTTATTAATAAATTTTCATCCAAGCTATAAAATGATTCTTTGCTATTTGTATGCCAAACTTAATCATTTATATTGTACCTATCTGCATGAAACTACAATGGCTTTTATAACATTCTTCTACTGTATATTGTGCAAGCCTATATTATTTTGGTTTGTACAGTACAGTAATACCAAAACACTGACAAATTTAATTTTAGGGCCTAGGGAACTTGATGTACAGTACTGTATTACCAATGGTTTGGTATGTAAGGTATCAATGTAATAAATCTGTTGTTATGAGAGATTTTAGCAGCTGTCGCTTGAAATATAGCCATTCAAAGCTTGAGAAGTCGATGGCAGAAAACAAAGGCCAAAGTAGCTATGTACTAGCTGAATAATTTAAGCACAGTCCTTTAGCCTAGTCTAGGCTTGGTTAACATTTGGTAAGGGCTTTATGGGCTAGCCTGGGTCTCTTCCTATCGCTTTTGTTCTCCAGTGTATACTATACAGGCAGTCCCCAGTTTACGACGGGGGTTCCACTTTTACACCGCATCGTAAACCGAAAAATTGTCGAAAATCATAAAAAATCCTAAGAAAACCTTACTTTTAATGCTTTGGGTGTATTGAAAATGATGTATCGTAACCCCAGAACATGCATCGTAAGCCGGGAAATAATTTCTGATGAATATATTTGAATAGTGTCGTAACCTCGGAACGTTGTAAGCCGGACCCGTTGTAAACCGGGGACTGCCTGTACATATAATGTTACTGGCTAATGTGCTTTGTTTTTACATATAAAATTGCTAGCCTAGTGTCATAAGATAGGCTCAATACATATAACATCAGTTAGATTAGCCTACCTAAAATTAAAACGAGTTCATTTCAGGGAGTTGCACTAAGTATTGATGCCAACATCCTAACTGGGTTCCAATAAATTTTAGAATCTCATCAGAATCACTTGGCTGTGATATTACCATCATCTCTGCAGATATAGGCAGTCTTACATATGATAGGCTAAATATTTACTGACAGCATTAGCCTAGATGTGAAAAGTAATACTTGTAGTTGAATGTGCTGTCAAATATTCAGAATGATAAAGTACAGTATAGTGTTACAGCTTCTGCAACATGAATGAGAAAGCAGAAGAATGAAGGTAGATTTGTTAATAATGTCTTGTGACAATGAACCGTATTTTTTTAAAGTATAAAATGTCAGATTTTTTGGTCATTAACCTAAAAATATAAAAATTCAGTTTTAGGTTACTGTACTCAGTGATAAATATGATTTTCTCTTTTCTTCAGCTAAATAGTCAAAGACCATTTTCAGAGTTGGCTGCTTTAATTAGATAAATAAATACCTGTTCTCATTGGGTTGTTTTGAGTACTGTATTGGTAACATAAAAGTATTGGTCTCCTCTGTATCACATGAACATGCCTTATTTTTAGAACACCCGTTGACCCTTCTTTGGTCAATCAGACGGGCCACCTTAATATGCAAGAATTAAGACATTAGCCTTCTTGAGAAACATTTTTTCTGGTGTTGAAACTATTGTAAATGCATTCATGGAAGATGGAATTGCTTCCAGTGTTTGGGAGTTGATATTTTTATCAGAATTCTTCATTATCCATTTTAATTAATTGTTGACATCCTCTTTTCATCATGTATGAATTCTGATTTCATGAACTTTTTCAGGGAAAGAGGCTAGGAAGCGAGAGTTAAAGAAGAACAAAAAGCAACGCCAGATGGTACGAGCAGCTGTATTAAAAGGAAAGGATCCGTCTCAAATCATTATGGAGATGGAGAAGATTGACAGTATGGGTGAGTCACTGTGCTGTTTATGTTAAAATACCATACAGATTCTATAGCAAATGTTAGAAATGAATAAGTGTGATTTCAGAGAACTATATTGTAGTTCATATAGACTACTTAATTTGGTGAATGGTTAATTGGATGGTGTTGATGTACAGACGATGTGAGTAAGCTTACAGGGAAATTTATATTTTTCTTGTTCCTTTGCTGTTTTTGCTCAGGCAGTAACTTGGGATAAAATTCCATTTCTAAATTCGGATATGCTGCCAATATCATATACTGTAATTCCATGGCTGATGACGCCCCTCCTGTTGAAGTAGCCACAGTGCCAGTACCAAATGTACTTAGCTACTCTAACTTAGACAGTTATTTTGATTTACAAAAGTGACAGATTTTCTTCTTATGAAAACAGAAAATTTTTACTTAAACCAGCAATTCAACACTTAGTTCCTGTTTTGACTTATGAAAAATGAAAAAAGCTTTAGTAAAATTAATAGGTTTTGTGCCATGAAACCTTGCAAATTTTGTTTACAAAGTTGTAAATGGTCTGGGGAAACATAAAGTTGTAAATAATCTGGGGAAACATAGTTTCATTTTAATTTGTCCATGACTTTCTCCAAAAAAGAAAAGTCCAACATGACTTATTCTGTTACTGTAGTCTTATTTCATTTTTGAGGTGATATTACTGTATATTGAAATGCAGCTACATTTGGTGTTAATGTAAGTGAACTTGGAGAAATATCAGTGCTAAGCAATGACAGATAAATTTCACTTCTCTTGAGAAGGATGGCTTATTCTATACTAGTATTTAAGATGTCCTTTGTTACTTGTATCTAGGATCCACATCAGTCTATGTTGCATTTCTTGAAATAGTATGTATTTTATTTTACATTTATATATTAGTAGAAGTATTATGTGCCTATTATGTTAGGTTGTATTTCATAAGTTTTCTGGTGTACTGAAGTTTGATTTCTTTTTCCAGAATATAATGTTGAAGTTCCGCCAGCACTTAGCGAGAAAGTATTAAAAGACAAAAGAAAAAAATTAAGAGAGACTCTAGACAGAGTTCTCAAATTGTATGAAAAAGAAAACCCCGAATATTGGTTGGAAATTCGACGTATGGAAGGAGAATATGAGAAGAAAAGACAAGCGCTAATTGAATATTTCGAATCGGTCCGCCATGCTCAGGCTGTGACTGTCGACGAAATCCCGTTGCCAAATTTGGATATGCCACCTATGCCAGATGATGCCATGGCTGATATGCCCCCCCCTCCTGAAGTAGTGCCATTGCCGGTACCAAATGTCCACATGGTACCTACTCACAGTATACTAAAAAAGATGTCTTCATATGTAGCTCCACCCACAGAGCCGAAAAAACCTCCTGGTTGCCCTCCAACTTTGCCACCTGAATTAAGTGATGATGAAGATGATAGCAATGCTATGGAGACAGAGCCAATTGTTCCTGGTATGGAAAAGGACGATGTAGATGAGGAGGAGAATGTAGAAAATGAAAAACCAGAGGCTGAAGAAGACAAAGAAAAACCAAAGAGTCGTACAATCAGGTTTGTGGATTCAGACGATTCTGATGAAGAAAAGGATACCAGGGTAACTATATCCAAATCGAAAGGACTGACAAGCCTACAGACTAAATTGTTACAGATGTCAGGCCAAGATATTGATGATTTCATGAGAGAAACTGAGGTATTATTCAAGGAAAAAGAAGCCGAGAGGAAGGCTGATTTGAGGGCCAGGTTGGATAAGTTGCCAGCCTACGATGAAGAAACTGGTCCAGCTAACATCCAACAACCAATGCTCAACGTACCTCCTCCACAAGCCAGACCTGCTGGAGGTCCTCCTGTGGGTGTCCCCTCAGTTGCGGGAGCACCGCAGCCAAATCCCAACAATCCACCTGGGCCCCAGCCTGGATTTCCACCCTCTGCTGCTCCAACTGCTGTTCTGCCAGGTGTTCCAGGTGTTACTTTACCTGTGGCACCCCCTGGTACCGGTTTACCAAATGCTCAAACTTCAGTTGTACAAGCTGCTGGCCCTCCCTCAGTTGTACAGCCATCTATGCAACCAGTTGGACCACCTGTCGTCCCTCCAGTAGTCCCACCAGTAGGACCTCCAGGTGCTCCTCCAACAGGCCCCCCTGGGGCACCCCCACTCATGTTCCGTCCACCTCCTATGCGCACTGGACTCCCTCATCCTCCAGGTGTTCGACTACCTCCAGGACCTCCTCCTCAGGGCATGCCTCCAAGATTACCAAATATGCGTATGCCACCTCCCATGCCTCCACGCCTTCCCATGAGACCACCAGGCGTACCACCTGGTATGCCCCCTCCAGGAATGCCACCCCGGGGCCTGCCGCCCGTTCACAATCCAAATGTATTGTCCGCTGGTCCACAGTTGATTGCAAGGCCTAGAGACGATGATAAGAAGCATTCGGCAACTATTGAGGCTAAGCCACAAATCAGGTTTGTTGTTCAAAAGGTAGTATTTTATGTAACCTGCAACCATTTCCTTTTCATGTTTCTTGCAGTTTTAGAAGTATTTTTTTGCACATTAAAAAAAAAAATTTGTATACCTGAATCTAGACGATTCAAAAAATCTTATAAAAAACTGTAATAATTTTATTAAATTATGGATAAGCACAGGATAAAGACATCATAGTCACCATGGATATTGATCCCGATATTTGGGCACATTACATCAAAATTAAATACAGTGAACCCCCGTATTCGCGGGGGATGCATCCCCCCCCGTGAATAGCTAAAATCCGCGAATACTTAAAACCCCTTCTAAAAACATTTAGAACTGCCCATTTTGATAGTTTAAACACAAGAATAAAAACTGCATTTATTCATGAAAATTATATGAAAATACAGTAATTAGTGAATGTTTCTCAGTGAAAAATACCGCGAATGGGTGAATTTTCCGCAAATATTGGGTAGATATGTTCCATAGAGAAACCCGCGAATGTGTGAGTCCGCGAATCATGAGAACGCGAATATGGGGGTTTACTGTACAGTACTTACTGAAATTGATAACTTTAGGTTAATTCAAGGCTATTTGATGCTAAGATCTAGGTTGATTCAAGGCTATTAGTCACATGAGTGTTCAAGAATGAATGAAGCTAGTATGGATGAGGGTATGCAGAAACGTTGTTGGGTAGGTAATTACTAAAGTTAACTTCTCCCTTTGGGAAAGTATCTTGTATCATTTTTAATTGAACTTTTAAGGGTCTCTCTCACTGTCATGAATTTTATCCAAAGTTATCTTTAATTGAAATTCTTGACACCATAGCTACAAGATAGATATATAAATGTTTCTGTGAACCACCTACAAATTTTGCCAAACTTGTACTGAACATTCATTATTTACCTATAATATGTAACAATTTGTCTATGATGATCAAAGTTACATAATTTATTATGAAATGCTCCCGATTTCTCAAAGCTTCCTTCACTTTTATGATTATGGACCATACAAAAGGCAGCCCATTTTCTAGAGTTTTTCATTCATATCCTGTCAGCTTACTTGTTACGAAAGCAGGAATGTAGACAACCCCAAAACAATAAAAATGATCTACATGGTTAATGATGTATGTCTGTGTGCACAATTGAGAAGCATATAAAGAAAAAAATAACTATTGGCAATAAAAATGAACCAATAACAATAAAAATAAACTGAAGAGGAATGTAAGAATGTTTGCTAGGTGATAACGAAAGTTATATCATAAATTACTTCTGTCAGCCTTTTAATTACGTTTGTTGAAATGGCGTCTTAAAGTACCTTCGTTCTTTCAGGAACTTGAGTGCCGATGTTACTCGTTTCCTGCCAACAGCCCTAAGAGTAAAGAGAGAGGATCGCAAGAAGCTGGGAAAATCAGCAACAGGTATGGTTAGGTTGTTTGTTGTTGTCCCTCCTTCACATGTTATTGTTTTTTTCTAATCGTGTTTAAAACAGTGTAACGTAAAATTCTCTCTCTCTCTCTCTCTCTCTCTCTCTCTCTCTCTCTCTCTCTCTCTCTCTCTCTCTCTCTCTCTCTCTCTCTAAGGCATTTCACACTGCAGCGTTTCATTGCTGATGGAAGAAACCTTTTTGGAAACCCAGTTCTTATAAAATTTCTTTTGATGCTTATATCAATAGTAATATTGCAGTGTTTACAATGTTTGTCTTGACTGACAAACTAAATAGTGAGTAAAACGAAAGTCTAATTACTGCTCCTAAATTGTTTTTCAGCATCATTTGCTGATTTTTGTGAATCATGACTTGCCTTAGTCTTTAGTGTATGTTGATAACTTTGGGTAGATTTCATGATTTATATGATTTAATCCTGAAGTAATTTTTAAGACAGCAAAATGTCGAAGAAGACATTTTCCAACAGGAAATGATGTCAATTGTCTCCCACAGATACAAAGGACCTGGGGGCGGAAAGGCTGAGGACACAGATCGGAAACCCACCAAAGATGATGCTTATTCTCAGTTCATGCGAGAGATGGAAGGCTTGCTATAAAAGATATCACCTATTTAATTTAGCTGTTGTTAAATTTTTATTGACCTCTGAGAGAGTCATAGCAAAAGTTAATAGTCAATTAATAGTTCTCAAGATATAGTTAGAGCAATTGCGGGTGGTAATCTCGATTTCATTTCAGGTTATCATGATGGTATTCATTGTCATTATTATGGCTGCTGTTTGCTGTATTTGAAATATATAGACTTTTTTTTTTTGAGGGCGCACTCATGTATTCAGTGAGAACTTAAGGTAAATCAGTGCTTTCATCATTTGTAATGAGTGTATGAGGTTCATAGGTTTCCTTTTTGAGATAGCTGAGTTGTCTTTTTCCATCTCGCAAGAAGAGTTATAAGGTCTTTATTCTCTATTATATATTTTCACAGCTTTTTCGATTTGATAAAAACAACGACAGTAATTGTTGTTGTTGTAATTAGTTTAATGAGGCCATTGGGTCATTATTTCAAACTCAAGCTGGGCTATCACAAAGAATGTATTCTGTAGAAGGGGAAAATCAGAGCAAGGTAAAGTCAAAGAAGTTGGACAGCTGGGGTGGGAGAGACCAAAGGAAACGGAGGAAAAGTAAAAAGCAGAAAGCAGAGTAGCTGGGGCTTACGAAGGGATGTAGCGAAGAACGTCCAGTACATATACAGTGTGCCATTTAAGGCACATTGTAAGTAGTACTGTACTCCCCTTCAGGGAAGGCACTTGTAATAAGAATGGTAATTTGAGCTTGTGGAAAGTGAAAGTACTTTTCATCACATCATACACATAGTAGATTTATTCTCATTGAGAAGATACAAGGGCAGTTATGAATGAAGAGGAATCTATGTAAGAAAAGCACTACTATTCAGGTAAAACTAAGTTTTGTTCAGTGTCAGTCATTTATATTTTATTCCAGTAGTCTTCAATTCCAACCATTTATTTGTGTGCAATTTTTATCATTTGTTCCATTTGATGTGAATACTGTAACATGATCCTGCTATTGCCCACACATTGAACCTCTGCAGGATTCTTTCTTTTAATTGTGAAGCAATAATATGTTCATGTTTTCTCATTTATTTTTGTGTATAAATTAGTTTATAATGCATCATTGTATTTTTTTTATACATACACATTCAAATGATCATATGCAAGTGTTTCAGAATCCTTCCCGTGAATTGCTATCATATATATTAAGAAAGCAATACTGTATTTGTATTGTATGGTTATTGCTGCAATAACATTCTGTAATTGTACATTTTATAGCAAAGCAGGACAGTGGTTATTATAACAGAGAATATCTATACTAAACCAGGTGTTATTTTTCTAGGTGAGAACAATGTTACAAATAATATTGTGTTGGATAATAAATCAGAATATCCACTGTGGGTAAAGTCAGAAGTTTAAAAACTTGTAACATTTATATATTCAAATCCACTTTTGACCAGAAGAAAAGATAGCATTAATAAGCTAGATAACTCATAAAGCTTAAAATGTTTAAGAAACCGTGAAAATAATTGCTATTTCAATATGCCTGCCTGCCTTTTTTAGTATCTACAAGCATCAAATTCGAAACTGCATAGTTGTTTATCAATACAATTTCTGAACACATATTGGGACAATTCTGATATGCTTTCCAATGATTACTATCTATCATTTTGCTAGAGTTGACTATTAGGTATTTAAAGGACACCCAAATCTTTAAGAAAGTAGCTCTTGAGGTCTCAGGAGGGCAAGTTCTGCTGCTGTTTAAGCATGTATATCCAACTGCTCTTCACTGTATCTTCAATCTTTGCAGACCTACCTATACTCGTTCGTGATAAAAGTGCCTTTTTTATGATCGTTTCACTGACAATATTTGAATTCGTTCAATTTGTTTTTCCATCAAGTAGGGACAGCAACGTTGAGTAGCCTTTTTTGACTGCAAATAGAAGCATCCCTTTTTTTTTACAGGTACAGTAATTTTTTCAAGTCCACATTTAAATAATTATTAAGTTCATGTAATAACAGTTTTACAATGTGTTATTTTCAGCATTTTCTGCACTACCATCGTCTTGACTGATCTAGTAAATTGCCCTTGCTTAGGTGACCAAATGCCATGTTTGATTCAGATCTGCATTAAATCCTTCCCAAGCAGTCACCATAGTTGTAAAACCTTGAACAATAATTTGTCATATCCTGTAACTACGTACTATACTGTAGTCTGAAATTCGAGTTGTGACAGCTGAACGTTGACTAATGTTCACCAGTTTCAGTTTGGTAAAAGCAATGCAGGCAAGGCAGTTTCTGTGCTTTGGCTCTAAACACCATCCATCCTGATTCAGATTGTTGACATTCCTTTCTTACCTTCCCAGTGCTCTTCCTAGATTTATTCTCATGCCCCGCTTTCTCGGTCTTCACCCCTTACTATTTTTTTAACAACTTATTCATAGCAGGAGCAAGTTTGATGTTTTCCAAGTCTTCCAGCTCAGATTACATACGTGTGATCACTTTATCCTTGCTGCCGCAGTACCTGTACAGCAGACTACTGCTGCTACTCCCCATTGTTTTTATACTGCTTTTTTTTTTATATTAGCCAGCATCTCAATTCTGTGCTGCGCAGTAGTCTTATTGTACTATGTACTGACTTTCTTGACCATATCGGGACATTTCTGGTTTATCCAGTTATTAAATAAATGAAGAATTGCAGCTTATAGGAGAGGATTTCAACATTTTTATCGAAAAACCCTATGATAGATGACTAGTTTAAGTTGGTGTTCTGTTAACCTGCTCTATGAGAATTGAGAATTTTGACTTGGTGGTCTAATTAAACCATGTACTGTAATAAGGCAGCCAAAGTAATAATACATAAATCCTTCCGTAATCAAGTCATATGCATCCTGATTCAGTCTTACTGGCCACCAGATAGGTAAGTGAATGACTCCAACTTCAAAGTGGGAGAAAAAAAGTTTCATCTTTTAGTGGGGTCCGAGAAGCCACATGCTTGTAACTAGACAAGTAGTTCACGTCATGCTCAAGAGCCTAAGCTTGATTCTCCTATGCAACTATCAGTTACAAGTATTTGACTTAGTAAAGGAGCCATTAGAACTTACAAGACCCCTCAGGCAAATGGAAAATCCCAAGGACTTTCTGAAATAACAAAATGTAGTGATTTCACAAAAGAAGTTGGAGAGCCAGTCACTCATGCATTAATAGAAAATCTGGAAGCTTTATAGAAGACACAGAACCAGAAGAATGGGAAAAGACCCTCACAGTAATGGCATACAAAGTAAAAGAGAATGTACTGTGATGTGAAAGTTACAAGAGAATAAGATTGCTTGGACATGCTGTAAGAATATTGGAAAATATGGTGGAGGAAAGGCTAAGAAAAAGGTTTAAAACTGACAATCGTCTGTTTGGTTTCATGCCAAAGAGATTAACACAGAATCAGCTGTCATACTGAGGTAACTACTGTACAAGATAAGTACCATGCAAAGAGGAAGAGATGCTAACAAATTTGTAGATCTTGGAAAGGCATTTGACAGAGTACCAAAGCTAATGATTGAATGGGCATAATGAAGGGAGAGGTACCAGAAAGACTCATCAAGCTAGGGATGCTACTCTACCATAACTCTAAATCTAGAGTGAAAACTGGTAGGTGTATCACAACACTTAGTGATAAATATGGGTCTCCATCAAGGATCATCATGAGCCCTTTGCAATTTACAACAATGGAGGACCTTGAGAGCTATTTTGCGTAAGTGATAAAGTTCTAAAAGCAGAATCTGATGAAGAGGTGGAAATGCTTACAAGGTTGCAGACTGGAATGGAGAGAAGACTGAAATTCAGTATAAGCAAAACAAAGCTTATGGATGTTGGAAATTTATTTTAAGAACAAATGGGGAAAAGAGGGGAGTTGAGAACCTTGTTATGATAGATGGGCATATCTTAGAAGGGAGAGAGCACTGAGCAAGGACATGATGTAGCCTATATATAAGGCCTGCACTACTTTATGCAGCTGAAACTTAGGTACTGGCACGATAAAATGGAGGAGCTTTTGAAAAGATTCAACCATAGAATGTTAGGATTCATGTGGGGAAGATCATGTTATGAAAGGAATTGGTGGAGAGATGTAGTGTCAAGACAATGGAAAGATGATAAATCTCAAAGACTGAGATGGTCCTTACATGTGATGAGAAAAGGAGAACAATTGGTCAGAAAAGCAGTGTGTTTAGAAGTAGAACAACAGACGTCATCCTGGAAAACTCAGGCAATCATGGGAAAAGGGACAGAAGAAGAATTGGACCTAATATAAGGTCAGGCAGAAAGAGATCGAGACAGAAGAAAGTAAGGGAACTTATTTTACTATTGTGTATACCCATGAAGTGGGATGTTTAAGCAAAAATTTTAATGATGATGGTGAATTTTTGAGAAATATTTCACTCTAACACTTACAATTCTAGCTTATTTCTGTACGAACATAAGAGGAAGTTACGAAACTGCCTAACATAACAGTGTAATGAATGAAATAATACATGCACGATCTACATTATTGGCCCATATGTTAAGACACTACAGTATAAGCTTTATGTGGAATAAATTACACTATTCTGGGGAAATTAAGGAGCTTCAAATGTGAAGAATTCTTCCTCCTAATCGTAATTAATACCAAGAGGGGCGTCTACACAAAACGTAACAGCTGGTATTAGATTAAGGCTTGCATTATGTAACAAAAATTTATAACGCCAGGTATTCGCGTTTACATCTTCAAAGGCTTGTCTATATTCATTCAATGGCACACAGTCTTTGAACATGACCTAATATTAAGTGTCATGATCGCTTCCACACACCAACGGAAAGCAAACAATCGTGGTTCGTGTTTTAACGACTGAGAATGTGGTTCATCAATAGTAATATACAGCGCTCTGATAGATTTTCAATTGTGCTTTTAAGCTTCAATATACGGAACTAATTCGACCACACGAAATCCTCCCTGACGTCGAAAAAACGGTTATCAAGGTGAATGGAGAAGGCTTAATGAGCCACTGACGTTGCTGCGCATGAGCAGCGTTTTTTTTTTTTTTTTTTTTTACCCCATCCGTCAACATCTAGACTCTAGAGGATACTCTTGCCCTCCATTTCTCTCTCTCTCTCTCTCTCAACTTCCTTTATTTGTCATAGGTTTCTAGATCTCAATCAAATAAGGGAGAAGGAAAGCTGTAACCTTTTGTCATTCAGACAAAGATAAAAGATTAAAAAAATAGCGCACACATACACACACATATTTTCATCGGGATACCAATTTAGGCAGCCATGTGCACTGTTCAGCAGCAGGGTTGTGCCGTTGCCAATGTCCAGTGTCTATGCCAACCGCACACAGTATAGGTTTGCAGCATTAGAGTGCTGGCTTCACCTGGCATTTAACCGCTTGAGTTCCAGGATTTGACATCGGCCTACAACATGGAGTTAATATCATACATAAACAAGGTTGGTTACTTAGGACATTAGAGGTTCTGTGTGTATGCAGATGCTACAAACATTTGTTTGGATAAGTGTCTGTTTACACTTTCAAAGACGAGAATTATTTGCATAGGAGTAAATACGGCAAATTTACAGTTGTTTGTATGCAAATAAGCTTACTGGTGTTTCTCACTCGTTACGAAATTCTATGAAATCTTTAGGGGTAAAAAGCACGGATTCTTACTATGATAACGTAGCCTAACTCATCACGACACTGTATTTGACCCCTCTTACTATAATTGTCCTAAAATTTTCAGTTTATTGGGCAAGAGATCTTTCAAAACGAAAATCGCGCAAACGCGAAGCGCCCAGAAAAGACCTGGACATTTAAAGTAAAGCAAAACCGTAGTCTTGCCTACCTCAGTAGCATTTTGCCTTGTTGAACTATACTGAATGTAGAATTTAGGCCAAGCACTGTGACTTACGAGGTCATTCAGCGCTGAAGCGGAAATTGACAGTAAAAGGTTTGAAAGGTGTAACAGGAGGAAAATCTCGCAGTTGTACTATGAATCAATTGTTAGGAGAGGAGGGAAAGTAAGATGAAAGAAAGAGAATGTGAAAGGAACGAAAGGGGTTGCAGCTAGGGGTCGAAGGCTCGCTGCAAAGGACCTCAAGTAATGCCTACAGTGCACCGCACGAGGTGACGACGCTACTCTCTTACGGGGCATTTTGCCTTGTGATGGCACGAAAAGATTATTTCATCATGAAATTACTTTCATATATTAAGAAAATCATCTTAACTGAAACATATTTATCCGCGCGGCATATTTTATTCAGAAGGTCCCCTTCAGGCAAAGTTTCCAACGTAAGATTATCCAGCGTTTACTTCAAGATTTGGTTTCCACTTTCGGTCATTGTTACTTATTTTCATCCTGTTTGTGATGTGCATGCAAGAAGTTTCCGACATGTGTAGAACCTGCACCAAGCCTCGAGCAGTGCAACCACAAAACAGGATATTTCGAACTACTCAGCTCGCAAATGAATAATGAGAAGACAATCTGAAACAAGATTATAAATGAAAGGACAATGTGAGGCAAGACTGGGATAGGGAACCATCACGCAAGGATGAGATTACTTTCCACGTCCTCCTAAGGCACTGTTCTCTAATTACAGTGCTGTGTTGCTAAGCGGTTTTATACTTATGTTCTATATATGTTACAAGCAGATAGCGAAGCCAGGCATTTCGCGAACTGCCTGAAATTTCAGGCAGGTAGCGAAATGTACTTAGGGGCATTTGATCCCCCCCGGGGGCTAGTACTCAACACAGCGAAACAGTGACTCATTTTACTCTGTTTCGCCGTATTTAGTACTAGCCCCTGGGGTGGTCAAATGTATTTCGCCGAGTTTAGTACTAGCCCCTGGGGGATCAAATGTCCCTTAGCGCATTTCGTTATCTGCCTGAAGTTTCAGGAAGTTCGTGAAATGCCTGGTTTCGCTATCTGCCTGTATAACATATATAAGTCTACCTCAGTATTTACCTGACAGCTTAACAATGCTCACCAATTTGTCTAGCCCTTAGGAAAAAAGTCGTTCATATAACTCCAGTACGATTCTCCTTTGCTTGAGAACTGACTTTAAATTTGATAAACAATGGGGTGTGCATTCACGCTACAGCAAAAACATGTCATAAACATGTCGTAAACTTGTTGCATACATATCTCAAACAGGAGGAAAACAAGTCAACAAACAGGAGTGGAGACCGAATCTTCAAGCAAATGCTGGATAATCGTATGTTGGAAACTTGTCGCATACATATCTCAAACATTAGGGTGCATCCACGCTACAGTAAAACATGTCATAAACATGTCGGAAATTTGTCACGTACATATCTCAAACAAGATGAAAACATGTAACAATGACCAAAAGCGCAGACCAAATCTTCAAACAAATGCTGGATAATCTTATGAAACACTGGTTAGGACATCCATCAAGTTGCTGACTTGTATTTAACCTGTCTGAGATGTGTATGCGATAAGTTGCTAATGTGAACGGCGAGTTGTTGACTTGTATGTAACTTGTTTGTGATGTGTGTTAATGTGCGATATGTAACTAACGTGAACAGCAAGTTGTTGATTTGTATTCATCCTGTTTGGAATGTGTGTGCAACAAGTTGTTGACATGTTTACAACTTGTTTTACACACAGTTTGGACTCACCCTGAGGGCACATTAAACAAAAATAAAAGTTCTAAGATTCTTCGTGGTTCATCATGAGGTTAAATTCGTGAACAGACTTCAGTTTTCCCATTTTTAGCAACTAAAGATCCTGTCTGGCCTTCAGCAACTGACTCGCATATTGAGGACACATTAAATTTCATAAGCCTGATCTTAGTAGCGATCTCTTGCACAGTCTGGATCTGTTAGCTCAGTCTATCTGTTAGCTCAGTGCGTATGATTTGTAAAATCTTTTTTTATATAATCCTTTGTATTCAGATCTTTTTAGATCAGTGGTTCTCAGTCTTTTTTTAGTGATGGCACCATAACTAATGTAATCGTTCACCAT
>NC_089762.1:42958390-42983390 GCF_040412425.1 Macrobrachium rosenbergii | reverse complement strand
CTTAATTTGATCCTAAAGTAAAACGTTTACTAATCTTATCCTGACCTGAAACATTTACTAATCTGATCCTGAAGTGAAATTTTACTAAACTGATCCTTAAGTGAAAAGTTAACCAATCTGATCCTAAAGGAAAATGTTCATTATCTGATTCTGAAGTGAAACGTTTGTTAACCTGACCCAGAAGTGAAATGTTTGCTAATCTGATCCTGACCTGAAATTTTTACTAATCTGATCCTAAAAGTAAAACGTTCACTAATCTGACCCTGATGCGGAGCATTTCTAAACTGATCCTCAAGTGACGCGTTTATTAATCTAATCCTGATGTGAAACATTTATTAATCTAATTATGAAGTGAAACATTTATTAATCTAATCCTGATCTTCCACGCTGCAGCTCACTAAGGTCTTTGCAGCAGTCGTAGGTCACCTCAGTCTTGGTATGGCTCTTGGGTGGCCAAATGTACTTGCCTCGGGCCTTCAGACAAGCAACTCGACTCTCTTTGGGACGCAGATACATTTTGAGGATTGGGAGGTCGATATGGCAGGTGAATATTTGCTTTGTAAACTAAAACTTTACATACTGGCTGGTAGGGACACATTAACCCTTTAATGATTGTTGAGGCAACTAGTAGTTGGTGTTCGAGTGCAATAACTTGAAGTTTGAACTAACAGAAGAATGGTAAGTACTTATTAAACTTCAGGCCTATTGTACAGACACTGAGCCTCTAATTTCTTTATTCCTCTACGCTATAAAGTAAGGCATTAGGAGTTACATAAGACTCAGCTTTGGCAAAAGCATTATTGTACAAGTCAAGTCAAGTATATCTTAGTTTAACCAGACCACTGAGCTGATTAACAGCTCTCCTAGGGCTGGCCCGAAGGATTAGACTTATTTTACATGGCTAAGAACCAACTGGTTACCTAGCAACGGGACCTACAGCTTATTGTGGAATCCGAACCACATTATAGCGAGAAATGAGTTTCTATCACCAGAAATAAATTCCTCTAATTCTTCATTAGCCGGTCGGAGACTCGAACTCGGGCCTAGCGAGTGCTAGGCGTACAGCTAAAGCCATACGAACACACATAAGGTATTCCCAGCTCCTTCTACATCCGCCATTCTTATTCAACATTTTTGAACTTGAGAATCTTGTCATTTCTAAAATGCGTTCCAAAATCTTTTTTTAAACTGAGCACATTGGACTAAAGTAACACGTGACACGAAGGGCCTCTTTAAAATTCTGCCACCCATGCCTTTCCTGTGCTTTATCTTCCACTAATCTTCGCTCATCTGCAGTTTCCCTTCTCATAGTCCTCCTCCCAGCAGGTCTGTACATTGTCACAATAATCAAATGTCTTTAGTTTAATTAGGTCATTCTCTCAATATTAAAGTTATACTGTAGTATCGCACAATACAGTGACATAATTCTGACTCAGGTTACTTGGCAGTGATATATTGGGTAGTAGGCTACTTACCGCTGCTTGACCTAAGGTTGTTCACTGGTTGCCCACTGTAATCTGACAATTCCCTTCTACAATGAAAGCATCGCAATAACTTGAAATACAACACATGTAACTCATATGACATGGCTGGCAATAACATTTCAGGTGGTATGCTTTTCTTCGCTACGTTACCGGGATTTGTATGTAGTGGGTGGATAGTAGCTCGCATAGGAAGGCGGAAATCCATGATGCTTGTTGCAGTTCCTGGGGTGGTTGGATGGGCGCTCGTTCTTCTTGCCATAAACCCTCCAATGGTCCTCGTTGGAAGGTAATTCAGTAGGTACATTATTTGTCACACAGATGTTCTTGCGATCAAAAAACATGGAGGAAAAGTGGTGACAGAACCTTCTCCGTCTCAGTCAGTTTCTCTAAAAGAGTTTCCTCTCCAGGTTTGTTGGAGGCCTCTGCTATGCGCTGTTAGGAGCGTCTGTTCGGACCTACTTGGCAGAAATATCAGACACATCCATCCGGGGCGCCGTCTCTTTAACCACAGAGGTCATGAAGAGCATTGGAGTGATCACTGTGATCGGACTGGGAATGATACTGACGTGGTATTACGTGGCGGCAATGATCCTTGGTCATCTGCTGTTTTATGGAGCGTGTGTGGTGCCTTTCCTTCCGGAGAGTCCGACGTACCTAGTTGTTTGCAACAGAGAAGAAGAAGCTCGCCAGTTGCTTAGGCGGCTGAGAGGTCCCAATGTCGATCTGGACGAGGAGATCAGACACCTGAGAGAAATGAACACAAACAGGGCTTCTAGCAACGAATGCTCAGGGGTTTTTACAAGAGATGTCCTCAAAAGATGTATGGTAATCTTTGGATTGTTCCTCATCTCAAACTTCTGCAGCACTGAGGTTATAAAGGCTAATGCTATGCGCATGCTCCAGACCTCTGGACTGGCGCTTGACAAAGATGTCAGCACCATATTGGTTTTCGTCCTGTTACTGACTGGCAATGTTATGCAAGCACTTATCCTGGACAAAATTGGACGTCGGAAATGTATTGTAGTGTCACTAATCCTCATTATGCTTTCCTACGTGATATTAGGGGCATACACATTTCTTTCCTCATCAGATATCGACATTGTGCCGCTGGAAACAGAGAGGAACATCACTACATTACAGGCTGATGAAAGGTAATGTTGCTCAGTTTCAAGTAACTAGTCAAATTTCAGTCTGTGAGATCAAATAAATGAAATAAATATCATGAGCCCTGTTGCAATTACAAAAGGATTGTCATATTATTCACATATAAAATGGAGACAGAAAGTCTGATGTTCCACCAAAGTAAGACCTCTTCCCCTGGATCTCAAGTTCTTTTGCAGGAATTTCCTGGAGCTGGCTGCCGACCGTGTGCCTCATGACTGCCGCCTTTGCTATCAGTCTGGGAATAGGACCTATCCCGTGGCTTCTCTCGGTTGAATATTTTCCCACAAACATACGATCCCAGGTAATTATGATCATTACCTCGCTGTCGGTAGTTGTTTTCACTACACTTATACAGATTTAAAACCTAATGTATCATTTACTTGTTAGATTGAGAGCTAGTGTCATGAAAATTAATAACATTTTACCAATCTGTTTGTGTGGTATGGGTCAAACGGTGGCCTTAAACTGGTTTGCTCTCAGTCTTATCACTCTGACAGTAGAACAGTTTAACAATGACAGGTTCATTGACTATACACTGGCTTGCATGCAGTCTTGTCACCTTGATAGCTGAACAGTGTACCAATGACAGATTCAGTGACTATAAATTGGCTAGTCACTTTGATAGTAGAACAGTGTAGCAATGTTCCAGTGACTACAAACTGGCTTGTCACTTTGATAGTAGAACAGTGTAGCAATGTTTCAGTGACTACAAACTGGCTTGTCACTTTGATAGTAGAACAGTGTAGCAATGTTTCAGTGACTATAAACTGGCTAGTCACTTTGATAGTAGAACAGTGTAGCAATGTTTCAGTGACTATAAACTGTCTTGTCACTTTGGTAGTAGAACACTGTAGAAATGACGGTTTCAGTGGCTATAAACTGGTGTCACTTTGATAGCAGAACAGTTTCAGTGACTGGCTTGTCACTTTGCTATGACAGCAGTGTTGCAATAATATAGTTCCAGTGACTATACTCTGGCTTGTCACCTTGATGGCAGAGCAGTGCACTAATGACAGTTTCAGTGACTATAGAGTTGCTCATCACTTGGATAGCAGAACAGTGTAGTAGTGACAGTTCACTGACTATAAGCTAGCTGTCTTACATTCAATCTTGGCACTTTGTTGGCAGAACAGTGTAATACCATAGTTCTAAAAGTTTCTGCCACAAAGTCAAAGCCAGTAGGACCAAGTTCAGTGATGGAATCCCTGACAAAATTCTCCTTCTTCTTCTTCTTTTCTAGGTAATGGGCCTCTGCAACGCAGTTGGCAATCTGTTCAGCTTCGCCTCCCTCCAGATATACAGTCCCATGCAAACTCTGCTGACGCCTGCTGGTCTGTACTGGAGTTACGCCTCTTTCGCCACCATAGGCATCGTCTACACTTTCTTTATTGTTACCGAGACCAAAGGAAAAAATATTGGCTGAGACACATATTGGTGGGGCATACCCATATCTTCTGTAGTTTTAATATGAGTATGTACAAAGCAAAAATACCTGCCTTTCATTTTGTAATTTTTTTAAAATTTTAAAGTACGATAAATGTGAACTTTGCGACTTACTTGCTGTAAGTTAGGTATACCTTAGTTTTACCAGACCACTGAGCTGATTAACAGCTCTCCTAGGGCTGGCCCGAAAGATTAGACTTATTTAACGTGGCCAAGAACCAACTGGTTACTTAGCAACGGGACCTATAGCTTACTGTGGAATCCGGACCACATTATAGCGAGAAATGAATTTCTATCACCAGAAATAAATTCCTCTAACTCTTCATTAGTCGGCCGGAGAGTCGAATTCGGGCCTAACGAGTGCAAGGCCACAACTCTACCGACTCGCCCAAGGAAGAGCTTACTTGCCGTAAGGATTGCCTAAGGGAAATCTCGTGAAAATTACGAAGAATAAAAAAAAAATGGAAAATGAAATGACTATCATTTTAAAAAATTCAAATTTTTTGTTTTTAACAATTTCTAAAACTAAACACACACACACACACACACACACATATATATACATATATATATATATATATATATATATATATATATATATGTGTGTGTGTGTGTGTGTTATAATTAGGATATATTATATATGATTTTATGCTTCTACATATTTGATTTTACTCTGTAAAGTCTTCAATGCTTTTTTTATAGTCTAACTAGTAATGTTCATCATATCGATTATTATATATATATATATATATATATATATATATATATATATATATATATATATATATATAATCGATCTGATGAACATAACTAGCTAAAATATAAAGAAACAGCACTGAAGACCTTAGCAGCATGAAGTCATATATGATATAAAATCCTAAATTACAACATTTGGTTTTTTTTTTATCATATAATTTTGTCTTTGAATATGTCGATAAAATAAACTGTAGATATAAATACGATATCTTTAAGATTATTCATTGATTAAGTATTGTTAAAAGTTTCACCCCTTTTGAAAAACAAATTTTTTTCCAATTATATTTATATATGTATATATATATATATATATATATATATATATATATATATATATATATATTTATATATATATATATATATATATATATATATATATATATATATATATATATATATATATATATATATATAATTATATATATATATATATATATAATTATATCTAATACACACACACACACATATATATATATATATATATATATATATATATATATATATATATATATATATATATATATATATATATATATATAAACACAAACATATAGCAAACAATTTTGTTCACAAGTATTCAAAATGACTCAGACTCAGCAAATGAGACAAGGAGCTGGTTTGGAATTCAGTGAAGCAATTTTTTCCACGGTCGGAAAAAAAAAGTCAGTTTGAATGCTTGTAAACAAATGGGTAAATTCGTCGCCCATAAACAAGACAAGGTTGCTAAATTGTTTGCTATATGTTTGTCTTTTGGTACCTTTCTAGAAGCATATGTAAAAGAATATAAAAAAATATATAATCAAATGGTCCTCAGTATTAGCATTACTTGTGTTCTCGTTGGTTAACATCAGTGTTTATGCTCATTATGTAACAGGCTTTCCTCGACTCAAAGATATTTTAATGTTTTTGAGTATAAGTGAGAAAATGTAAACTTGATTTAACCTTATATCTAAATATACATTCATATCTAAATATATGTTTACAGATAAAGAAACCTGTACTATTTGAGTATCTTATGGAAGCAGCAATAAGTTTCGTAACATTCGTCGTACCTATGCACTTATTTTGCAGAGAGAGAGAGAGAGAGAAAGGGGTGGAGTGAGGAGATGTCACGTACTGTATTAAGATTCACGTTTTCGACTAATTGTACCTTTCAACGAATCAGGCTTTCCTGCCTCGACTCGGCTAGCAAACTAAGGAGCATCAAGGCACTGGCGAAATCGACTTTGGGATGAATGAATTAAAGCGGATAGCGCGGAAGGATAAAAAAAAAAAAAATTGCTAACCGGTATCGCAAAGGCACGTTTTAACTACTTGTTGCTGGTCGAGTGACGTTGCCTGCCAGACGTAGGTTTTAGTAAACAAGTCATCTCGCTTTATAGATCTCTTAAACACACGATATCTTTCTAAATACATATTTTTATTGCTATGTACATAGAATGTGTGATAAATACTGCTTCACATATGTCAACTGTCATATCTATCAAGAAATAAGTTGTGTACGATTGATTCACGGTAAGTTACGGCAGCGTGAATCAGCTGTAAGAAGGACGACATTTGGTCATTAAAATTGAAAGACGAGAGGAAGTTGTGTCGAAAGAAACGTTTTTCTTTCCAGTTTATCGAGGTAACTTAACTTGTGAATCTAGGAACTGTTAGATAACATGGCACTGTATCGACAGTGTTTGAGTAAAATCACTGACAGGTGCTTAAGGGCGAAAACCGAGATTAAAAGCATCACTAAGCGGAGTTTCAGTTACGCTACCAGTGTCGACGGTGGTTCGACAAGGCCGTTCCCTGCGGGGAGTTACGACGAACTATTTAATCGATCTATCAAAGAACCCGAGATCTTCTGGGATGAAGTGGCTCAGGGCATCGAGTGGTTTCGTCCGTACACCCGCGTCCTGGATAATTCGAACGAACCGTTTACTAAGTGGTTTGTGGGCGGTCAGCTGAATACCTGCTACAATGCAGTTGATCGCCATGTGAGTGCTGGGAGAGGCGACCAGCTCTCCATTATTCACGATTCGCCGATAACTAATTCGATGAGAAAAATAACCTACAGTGAGCTGCAGGAACTGGTAGCTCGTTTAGCCGGGGGTTTATCTAAGCTGGGCGTGGGCTATGGCGACAGAGTGCTTATCTATATGCCCATGATTCCGGAGGCTGTTGTTTCCATGCTTGCTACCGTGCGCTTGGGTGCTATACACAGTGTGGTGTTTGGGGGCTTTGCAGCCAGGGAACTGGCGACCAGAATATCCCATTTAGAACCGAAAGTGATCATTTGTTCGTCCTGTGGCGTGGAACCTTCTCGTTTAGTGCCGTACAAACCAATGGTTGATGAGGCCATCAACTTATCGACCCACAAACCACAACGTTGTGTCGTCTACCAGAGGCCGAATTTCGAAGAGGCTTCACTCGTTCCAGGGCGCGATGTGAACTGGCAAGAGCTCATGTCAACGGCGCCCAGACACGACCCCGTACCTGTAGATTCGAATGATCCCTGCTATGTTCTCTATACCTCAGGTACCACAGGGCAGCCCAAAGGTATTGTGCGACCCAGTGGTGGCCATGCAGCAGTCCTGCCTTGGACCATGAAAGCAATTTATGGGATGGACCCTGGTGATGTATGGTGGGCAGCATCAGACCTTGGCTGGATTGTCGGTCACTCCTACATTTGTTATTCCCCTTTGCTAAATGGCAACACAACTGTCATATATGAGGGAAAACCCGTTGGAACACCAGATCCAGGCCAATTTTTCAGGGTTATTCATGACCACGGGGTCAAAGGGATGTTCACAGCTCCAACAGCCCTTCGAGCAATAAACCGCGAAGATCCTAAGGCAGAAGAAGGGAAAAAGTATGACATTTCATCGCTGAAATACTTTTTTGTGGCTGGTGAACCACTTGACCATGAAACCAGGGTATGGGCAGAGGAGAACTTCAAAGCCCCTGTTCTAGACAACTGGTGGCAGACTGAAACTGGTTATGCTATTACTGCTAATGCAGTTGGGATGGGCATGTCGTTGAATCCACCCAAAAATGCCACAGGGAAGCCATTTGTAGGGTTTAATATCAAGGTTTTAACCCCAGACGGACAAGAAGCTGGGCCTGGTGAGCTAGGCCGCATCGTCTCACGTCTTCCTTTGCCCCCTGGCTGCATGAGTACACTGTATAATTCCCCAGAGCGATTTGTCAACAGCTACTTTCAGGAGTACCCAGGGTATTATGATACAATGGACGCTGGTGTTAAGGACTCACAAGGTTACATATCAGTTCTGTCCCGTGACGATGATGTGATAAATGTAGCAGGACATCGCCTGAGCACCTTGTGTCTTGAAGAAGCAGTTCTTGAGCATCCAGATGTCATTGATGCTGCAGTTATTGGTGTGCCTGATGCCATGAAGGGAGATATTCCCTTGGCCCTCTTTGTGGTCAAAACGGGTTCAACAGGTCAGAAGAGGAAGTGGTGAAGGAACTGGTGGCTGTTGTACGAAAGACCATTGGACCTGTAGCGGCCTTCCGGTTATCGGCCAGAGTGAAGGGCCTCCCCAGAACCAGGTCTGGGAAAACAGCCAGAAAAAGCATTGCCGATTTAGCCAGAAACAAGAGTATCAAGATCTCTCCCACAATAGAAGACCCTACAGTTTACGTAGATATTATAGAAGCACTGAAACGTTGTGGGTATGGTCTAGAGGCTCCTAATCCAGTGATTCCATGAAATTTATAGCATTTTGTTAGAGTTGGTCACTGTGCTAAAGGTGTCCATTATGGAAATCAAGAATTGCTAAGAATTGCCACCCAAGTGCTATGTAGAAAAGCGAGTGCACTTTATAATGTATAAAATTGATTGACCTGGAAGTTTTATTTCCAAATTTCTTTTAACTGATAAACTTTACACACTCAGGCCTAATTTAGAAGTGCAATTACACGTGCTAAGACCATTTTCTTTTAGCTATGGCAAAAGTATCTTTCTTAATGCATTCTCTGGGTTATCATTAAGGCATGATTCTCTCTCTCTCTCTCTCTCTCTCTCTCTCTCTCTCTCAATGGAATTGACATTTGCAGCCGATGTTCATGTTGAATACTCAAGGAACTGTAAATGTTGACAATTACTACTTTGTCTTGCAACCAGAAAACATCACCTTTCTATTTATGTAAAAATATTAATTGCATGTTTGCATACTTTACGCCCATTACAAAACCCTTTATATCACCGTTCATTTACCACGTGAGATATTTTACTCAAGAAAAAAAAACTTGCGACGATAACCTTGTAATGTGAGTGCTGATAATTACTGATATGGCTGAAAGTGTTATCATTGGAGTGTATTATTTTTTTTAAGGTTAAGGCCACCTAAAGGAGAAGAGAAATTTCAACAGAATGAGAAGAAGAATGTAATTGAGTCTTATCAGATGCATGTGGTATTAAGGCATTTCTGAAATAGTATGGCTAATCACTGGGATACTGCTGTTAGGGAAGGCACTCTCATATATTTTCAATGACATATAGAATTTCAACTCGCCTTAGAACTGAAAGCATTCCACTCACCTTAGAACTGCTGATGGATGTCCACTGTGCATAAAGAGTGAATGTCTTAAAATATCTGCTTGACAATCCTGAAAACTAGCCTTTTTTTCGCTCAGACTCAATTTTCGAAAGGCAAACCTGCAAATAAAGGAGATTAAATATTTTCTTGACCGAGTTGTAGAGAATGCTCATAATATATTTTATACAACAATTGACCAACATTCAACATGCTACTGAATGTGAATGATATAATCATTTAAACTATGAAAGACAAATTGCTGTCCATCATGGTTTAAGACGTTCAAATGATTTTTTTTAAAGGTTCCTACTGTTATGTGTTTTTTTAATCCACTGAAATGGGTTGAACATTGTACAGGCCCCGTTTTGTAAACTTAAAATGTATCCTGAATACTTAAACAGATTATAGATTTCTATTTTGAAGATACTGCTTCTGTTTTTCTAGTTTGTTTTTGTGCTTTTTGCTCAAAGTTTCTAACCTCATGTGATTGTTCAGGTTGAATGTAAATAATTTTGTTGTCACTGCCGAGTAGAACTGTCTTTTGCTGTATATTATAACTCGAGTTTTGGGTTCTTTCAAATTATTTTTCCATCAGGGGCCATTTGTGGTATAAATACTGCCATCAAGTTACTTGTTATGTTAACGTTGTACAAGCTATGTATGGTCTTTTTATTGTGAAACAGGAAATATGAGTTGTGAAATGTATGATGATTTTATTTTTGCAACTAATAAACCCAAGGGCTAATTTGTCTTTCTTATGTAACCCTTGTTTTTGTATAATAATATTTAGGGAGACAGTAATCAAAGATATGAATTGGGAACAAGTGCACATCAGGGATCACTGAGGCTAGATATTACCTGTCATGACTTAACCTAACCAAGTATAACCTAACCTAACCTAACCTAGTCTCACCTAACACAAGCAGGGACTTCAACCCAAGACCCTTGCACCAGTCAAGTTACAGATGCATCACCTATTGTGCACTATCCGGAAGTTGCATGGGCTGATAATTTAAAAAGAGGTCACTCTAATCCTTGATAATGTAAATGAAGAGTAATTTTCGTGGTTTTATTGTTGGGGATGGAACAAGTTTAAAATAACTACAAGCTGCTTAAAAGACAACTATTGAGAGTACTTCCCAAATACTTTTAATCAAAGGGATTTCTTCCTCAAGTGAGAAGGATTCGTGTTTGACTCATTCCTCCTTTGGAAAAGAACCAGTGAGTAAAAGACTGCTGGAAAGAAACCAAATGCAACAGATGAAGATGATAAAGCAGGAGAAGGTGTTGGATAACTAGACAGAGTACATTTAGGACTGTCTGGATGCAAAATATCTTTGCTGCCTTTTTGAGTTGAGATTAAAATTAAAACTAGTTGTCCATTATTTGACTAAGTAACTATTAAGAAATACAGAGTAGCTGTCTAATATAATGGATTGAAACGATACATATAAATGTTACCAAGTAATGTAATCATCTCAATCGTTAACATAGGTGCAACAAAAACTACGTATCCCTGTACAAGTGTTCACATCAAATTCAATCTTATAATATAATCGTCTCAAAATGTTATCCCATTGTGTAATCTCCACCACTGTTCACATAATATGATTCTATAAGATGTACTCCTAATTTTAAGCAATAAACACAACCACTGCATGTTCCCAGCTAGTGTAATCAAACTCTCTAAAACAATGTAATCCAATAAAGCTTGAATGCGCTCAGAATGAAGTAGTTATGCCTATTAAAACGTTATTTGATCAGTTTTCTATAGTAACGCACTCAATTTATTTTAAGGGAGACTTTGTTATATTTCAAGGTCCTTTGATTAAGTAACGTATGCTGCAGATGAATTAATGACCTTCATATGCAACGAAAGCGCAGTGATTTGCGTTTATACTTACATATATCAGTAAATACTAGAGCTAAAATAAACTGAACAAACGTATTTTATCTGGAGCACCATGAGAGCGCTGGGAGAGAGTCGATCTCTTATGAAATTCTGTTTACGGTAAGCTGCACTTGTCTGTTTATCCGAATCCACTGTACGTACGTACCTTCTCGTCCGTTGTTTTCTTTCTATTTGGTCTAGATTATTCTTTCAGACGCATGATTCGTAAACCTTTCGAAAATAACATTTTAGTGAATATGACTTCATTTAAAATGTTATTAAACAGAGGGAAATTATTACTTCATATCTCAACTGAACGACCCCATTTTCAAATTGTCGTTTAAAGAGTATTTATGTAAATAGGCATAATTATTATCGTCACTGTCATTACTACTATTATTACATCATACATATCAAATATGATATAACAACCACATCAACTTAGCTTCTCCCATCAGTACAGCATTTTTTTTTTTTTTACTGATTTTTACTAACGGCAAAACATTTAAAGGCTATTGAACAAAACCTGTGCATCAGTGGTCGAAGCAAGCTTTTTTACAGTCTGGTGGCAAAAACATATAAACTGAATGAATATTTAGTTATTTCAACATATTAATTCTACTTAATTTCCCTTGCTACCTTTCTAAACATGAAGTTGAGACGTTTAAAAAAGAAACGCTACAAGACAGCGAGATTATGAAAGCAGAAAAGTGCAAATAAAACACACTGAAATTAATTGCAGCAGAGATCCTGCCGTTATTTCGTCAAGTTAGAGAAAATTCATCTCGCATGCGGAAACGAAATGCTGCTTAGAAAAAAGTTCTTGAAAATGATGGCAAGAAAATGTAAATCAAAGGAAAATTTATATTTCAAAAGCACCGGTCATTTTGGTTGGTTATTGTGCTACAAACTGATTTCAGCGAATCTTTAACTCTTTGATGAATTACCAGTGGGAATATGCTGACAATAACCATAAAATTACTTATGATATGTAAGGTGTTAGATAATATATATCAGTTCCTCCCAACTGTGAAGACAAGAGTAGCAAACGACCTTATGAGTTTCTGTTCGCTGTTTGTCATTCTGTGTCGTTCTTCCTGTTTGGTTTCTCTCAGGAGAATTGCCTAAATTTATTTCATCAACAAGACACGTTCAAATACATGCCTGTCTGTCTATTTGTCTGTTTTATATACAAAGACGTACGCGGTCACAGACACACTTTTATTCCTCCCTGTCTGGTTCCTCTGCGAGATGGTCTCAGGAGCATTGCAATCGGAAACTCTTAAATGTCTGTCTGTTTTATATAAACGCACATGGACACAAACACACTTTTTAATGTCAAACAAAATAAACACTGGTCTCTATACTGTCTCTGACCTCTTGCTGAGATTTCGTATTACTGATTTATCAATACGAAAAGTCTATTTTTTTTTTCATCAAAACGAGAAGAACTGGATGACCTTTTGGCCTCTGACAACCACTGACCTTTGAGAAAAAGAACGACTCCAAAAATGGGCGAAGTCAGTTGGTCTTGACGAAGGTAGTAGAGCGGTCCTGAAAAAATAAACGGGTGGTGTCGTAACTCTCTGAGCTAGGACAATGAAAGGCGAGTATTTTCTAAATATAGAGGGAAAGAAAGATAGATGTTGGTGTAGAAAGCACGTCTCGCATAATTGATTGCTGCAGAGAACACGAACTAAGAGCCTGCTTCGTTACCCCCCTGAGAGAGAGAGAGAGAGAGAGAGAGAGAGAGAGAGAGAGAGAGAGGAGATGAGATGAGAAAGTGGAGAGGAATGAGAAGAGAGAGAGGAATGAGAGAGAGAGAGAGAGAGAGAGAGGAGGAATGGGAATGAGAGAGGGAGAGGAGGAGGAATGGGAATGAGAGGGAGAAAGTGGCAAAGAGACAAAGAGAGAAAATGACGGAGAGAGAGGAATGAGAGAGAGGAGGGAGGAGGAATGAGAGAGAGAGAGAGAGAGAGAGAGAGAGAGGAGAGGAGGAGGAGGAGGAGGGAGGAGGGAGGAGGAGGAGGAGGAGGAGGAGGAGGGAGGAGAGAGAGAGAGAGAGAGAGAGAGAGAGAGAGAGAGAGAGAGAGAGAGGGACAGGAGGAGGAACAAGTTGAGAAAGTGACAAAGGAGGAATGAGATGAGGAAGAGACAAAGGAGGAATGAGAAGAGAGAGAGAGGAGGAGGAGGAATGAGAGAGAGGGAGAGAAATGAGGAAGAGAGAGAGAGAGGATGAGGAGGAGTCATTTAAACTAACATTAGTGCCAAGTGGAAATAATTCTAGGATTCTCACGGGTCCTCATTGAAATCGTTTAAAATTGTTCCCAAGTCTTTTCGACTTATTGTTTCACTTCTGTCGCTCCGGTAATGACGTAATCACCATTACTTGCAACACAACTGCAATTTTTTTATTTTTACTTTTCCAGGTACTTGCACTATCTGAAGTTATCAATTTATCTCGCTTTCTGAATTCTCTCCTTTCTTCGTTTTACTTTACTTATTTATCACTTCTCCGCTTTCCTGATTCATAATAGTAATCTAAATCATTCATTTCTTACCTCCTAAAACCATTAACCCCCGTAGGGGGGCGGGGGTGCCATCAGTGCACCTCACGTGCGGTGCACTGTAGGCATTACTTAAGGTTCTTTGCAGCGTCCCTTCGGCACCTAGCTGCAACCCCTTTCATTCCTTTTACTGTACCTCCTTTCATATTATTTCTTCCATCTTACTTTCCACCTTCTAGCAGTTGTTTCATAGTGCAACTGCGAGGTTTTCCTCCTGTAACACCTTTGTAACCACTGACTCCCAATTTTCCTTTCAGAGCTGAATGACCTCAGAGATCCCTGCGCTTGGCTTTCGGCCTAAATTGTATATTCTATCCAAAACCATTACCCTTACTCTGCTTATTCACGGTCACACCCCTTCGCTCTTTCTCTTTTCCATATCGCTCCAAATTGTCCATTTTCTATTTTCTACTTTTCCCCTTCACTCCATTTATATCGCCATTATTCACCCTTCTCCATATTCAACTGTAATTGGGCTTGCTCTAAAAAGACTAAGTCAGAGATAAACGCGGGGGAATTCTATTTCTAAAGTCTGAGGAATCAGACGGACGTTTGAGGGAGTATGATAAACATCATGGAAAATTTAGCTCAACTTTCCTGATTTGCATAAAAAGTTTATATATGGGAGAGGGAAAATGCTAATGAGTCTCAGAGAATGGTCGGAAATGGAAGGGTGTGAGGCGGTGATATTGTGAAGAGTAGGATCATCTGCACGTGAATTAGTGAAAGCTGTCGCCGTTTTCAAAGATGAAAAGATAAATAGATAGATAGATAGATAGAGTATCAGAATTTAGGTCAAAGGCCAAGCGCTGGGACCTATGAGGTCATTCAGCGCTGAAACGGAAATTGACAGTAAAAAGGTTTGAAAGGTGTAACAGGAGGAAAAGTATACCTTAGTTTAACCAGACCACTGAGCTGATTAACAGCTCTCCTAGGGCTTAGACTTATTTTACGTGGCTAAGAACCAATTGGTTACCTAGCAACGGGACCTACAGCTTATTGTGGAATCCGAACCACATTATAGCGAGAAATGAATTTCTATCACCAGAAATAAATTCCTCTAATTCTTCATTGGCCGGCCGGAGACTCCAACGCGGGCCCAGCAGAGTGCTAGCCGAGAACTATGCCGAACCCTCCAACGAGGAACTCGTAACAGGAGGAAAACCTCGCAGTTTCACTACGAATCAATTGTGAGGAAAGGGTGGTGAGTAAGATGGAAGAAAGAGAATACGAACGGAGGTACAGTAAAGGGAATGAAAGGGGTTGCAGCTATGGGCCGAAGGGACGCTGCAAAGAACCTTAAGTAATGAATACAGTGCACGGCATGAGGTGCACTGACGGCACTAACCCCCCCCCCCACCTACGGAGGGAAAGGTAAATAAAACATTTCAGAGGAACATTTTTCTTTGGAGAAAAGTACAATAGTGGAGATGACTCATAATACCAGTGTAGAAATTAATCCTTAAGCTGTACTTGGGCCTAGGCTCTTCGGCCCCTAACTGCAACCCATCTCGTTCCTTTTACTGTACCTCCATTCATATTATCTTTCTTCCATCCTGCTATCCACCCTCAAATAACAATTATTTCAAAGTGCAACAGCGAGGTTTTCCTCCTGTTACACCTTTCAAACCCACCTACTCTCAATTTCCTTTCCAGCGCTGAATGACCTCATAGGTCCCAGTGCTTGGCCTTTGGCCTAAACTCTAAATTCCATTCCATTCCAATATCAAAAGCAACGCCATATGATTCTGAAAGGTTTCCTAAAGGATAGCAAATCCTCGAGCAATTGTGCTCAGTAAAATCTATAATGATAATTTGAGAGATTAAAAGAGATTTGGTTTTTAAGGTGTAGTGACAAATTTAGTTATCTAGATTATCACAGCAAAATTAATGGAGTTATTGTCCTGTCTAACAGGAGAATAGAAAACTTACTAAAGAGACCTTTTATCCTTGCATGTATTTAACGGCTGAATCACTTTCTGAATCTTTCTTGATTTTTAGCATATATGTTGCTTTGACCTTTATAGAAATAGTAAATCAGATAGTGACTGGTCTCAAAGAAAACGTGTATACGTTTCAGAATTTATGTCCTGTTCTTTTGAAGTTCACATTTTAATTTTGGAAAGGAATGACATGAAAAACACGAGTTTTATTAATTCTGTAATGTCAATAACAAAGATAATCTCTTGAAGTGTTTCTCCAATGAAACGGGTTTTTTTTATTCTAATCAGTGATTTACAATAATATATCCGCTGAGTTAGTGAACCAATTACGCGACGGACCTCATTTTAATCTGATCGCTAATTAACGTACATCGCCTGATTGCATCTTAAGGCGACCAGAATAATTCAAGATACCTCTGGATGTCGAATAGAGATTTGCACTGGAAGTTGAATGTTACAAAATACAAAATCGTTTCACGCACTTTCGTTCTGCAATATTCTGAAAAACAAAACCAAAATAGAGTTTTTAGCTTCCTCTGCCTTCCGTTTTTAATCCTTTTCAAGGAGAAATAACAATGTAAAAATATAGAGCTTTCGCGTTTCCGTTGGTTTCTGATAATATATACTTATTAATTTCGCTTTATTCATTATTTATGTGTTTAGCATATCATTGTTACTCGGGACATCCTCTCTCCTCTGTCGTTCTCTTTTAATTCCATCTGATTTTGATCATTATTTTGATGCTTCTGAATGATTTTTGACGCATAAGGTACTTCGAACGCACCAGTAGATTCGAAGGGATTAAAAGGACATATGTATGTATCTAATATATATATATATATATATATATATATATATATATATATATATATATATATATATATATATATATATATATATACATATATATATTTATGCATATATATTTATATATATATATACATATATATATATATATATATATATATATATATATATATATATATATATATGTACATATATATATACATATATATTATCTAATGATAATGCATAGTAAGTTTTGTTATGCAAAATGTGAGTAAATTAGACCTTGATCTACATACAAATAAACCTTTTCTTTAAAAGCAAGTTTCGTCAGAGAGAGAGAGAGAGAGAGAGAGAGAGAGAGAGAGAGAGAGAGAGAGAGAGAGAGAGAGAGAGAGAGAGAGAGAGACTTTTGTCTCATTCAAAAATCATTTTGAAAGATCGAATTTTAAGAGCAAGACAAAATGCTCAAGATATCCTCAAATCACTTCTGATTTACAAAAACATCTTCGACTCGGGATCATTCTCATGTCCGTGCGTCTGTCCGCAACGCTATGGCCGTTCTCACTCTCTTCTGATCTCAAAGCTTCCTGTTCTGTGGGAGGAATCTAATCACCTGTCCATCACGTTGTTTTAATTTTTACAATTCTTTTCCTTCCATTTGTCCTCACTTTTTTCTCACTCTATCAAAAGTCATCATTTTTTTTCCTTCAATGTAAAAATCAGTTTTGTCACCTGTCCATCACTTTTTTCTCAACAATTCTCTTCCTTCCATTTTCTCACCTTTTTCTCACTCTACCAAAAGCCTTTTCCTTTTAAAGAGTGTAACAAGTCAGCTTTGCAAAGTCCGGACTGTCTTTCCCCTAAGGTCCAAGTCTCTTTTGGACTTCCCTCTTTGGACTTTCTTTTTTTTTTTGGGGGGGGGCGCATCCGACTTGACCGGCTATGTTGCTACTGAGTGAATGTATACATGAATAAATGAATGAGCAATTATGTAAAGGCACAAATGCGCTCTATAAACTCGGCCCGTGGCACAAGCAATGCAGTTTCATGAATGTGAATTCGGAACGCCAGGGAAGAATGTAAATAAGTGCATTTTTTTTTCCTTATAAAGGAATTGTTTCTTAATGAAGAGCGAATTGCAAATGCTATTTTAAGTGCGTTTTTAAAAATGATGCATTTGTGTATATATATATATATATATATATATATATATATATATATATATATATATATATATATATACACATATCCCAATTATTAATATATTATTATTCTTCAGAAGATGAACCCCATTCATACGGAACAAGCCCAGCAAAGGGGTCATTGACTAGAAATTACAGTTTCCAAAGATTATGGTGTTCATTTGAAAGAAGTAACAAAAGGTAATATGATATACAGAGAGAGATCAGTCATTCGAAAATAAGAAATAAATTAATTGATTAATAGACACCAACAGCTAAGCATACAAGAATACATTCAAGTATAATTCACAAACACTTGAAACAGCAAATGATCGTACGAATTATATTAGCCATCTTTAATCAGCTACAAACGCTACTCGGAACATATCTTCTATATATGAAACGGCAGCCGTAATAATTGTTCCACTGAGCAGCCCGGCAAAATTGATTATGCAAACAGCCATTATCGAAAACATCAACCATTTTATTGTCGAACACCTCCGCGTAGCGTTGGCCATATATCACCCTAATTGAGCGTCCGTAAACAGAGATAATATATAATTAAGCCAATAAAACCTTAATGAAAATGTTCCCCAATGCCAAATGACCCCGTATGATCTGGAGTCATTTCCTGTGCCCCGTGGCGATGAAGGGAAATGACGTCATTAATGTCATTTTCATTTTTTATTGAGGTGACAGTATGGGTGAAAGTGTGTTAAGTTACAATAGGATTTTCCACTTTAGATGCTGTGAACTTTTGAAGTGATTATTCGCGTTTTGGTCCAATGGAGACATTTGTTTTATTCGAAATAGGAGATTCTTCTATATATCTCTGGTAGTTAGTGCTTCTGCTTGTTGGAGAAGTGCGTATAAAACCGTAATTACATTTCTTGCACTGTTGTAAGTATTGATGACTGCAAGGGGTCTCAAAAGAGAGAGAGAGAGAGAAAGAGAGAGGGTCGTATTTAATGACAGGATAAAGAATAAACTTTTCTCTGGTAAAACGGCATAAAATATTTAGTGAGATCAAAACCGTAGCTGACAAAACAAGAGGCAAGGCAGAAAATGTAAGCTAAATCTTCTAATTATTCCCCCAACAAGCAGAAGTACTAACTACCACAGAGACATAAAAGAATCTCCATTTCGAACACAACGAATGACTTTATCTTACCAAAATCGCGAATCATCACTTCAAAAGTTCTCTGCATCTAAACCTGGAAATCCTTTTGCAACTCAACACACTTTCGCCCATACTGTCACCTCAATGGGTTCCACTTTAACTCCAGCCAGGAAAATAAAAAATGAAAATGACATTAATGACGTCATTTCCCGTCATCGCCACGGGGCACAGGAAATGACTCCAGATCATACGAGGTCATTTGGCACTGGGGAACATTTTCATTAGGGTTTTATTGGCTTAATTATATATTATCTCTTTGTTTACGGACGCTCAATTAGGGTGATATATGGCCAATGCTACGCGGAGGTGTTCGACAATAAAATGGTTGATGTTTTCGATAATGGCTGTTTGCATAATCAATTTTGCCGGGCTGTTCAGTGGCACAATTATTACGGCTGTCGTTTAATGTATACATATGTTCAGAGTAGCGTTTGTAGTTGATTTCGTCAAAATTGGCTAATTTAACTCATAAGATTATTTCCTGTTCCAGGTGTTTGTAAATTACACTTGAATGCATTCTTGTATGTCTGTTTGTTGGAGAGTACAAATGGGTATGTATATGTTTATATATGTATATAAATACATGTATATATATGTACATATATGTAATAATATACATGTATATATACATATATAAACATATACATACCCATTTGTAAACATATACATATCATGTTTATATATACATGAAATAAATATATAATAAATGATATATAAAAGTATGTATATATATATATATATATATATATATATATATATATATATATATATATATATATATATATATATATATATATATGTATATATATATATATATGACATATGGTCGCAGACATTAAAATCTCTCACACGAAAATAAAAAAGAATACATTCAGCACCACAAATGAGAAACAGTATATACGATATTCAGAGTCCCAAGACTTGCATGCCACACACACACACACACACACACACACACACACACACACGCACCCATATCAGAAGAGAGCTTTAACCTGAGTGCGTTCCTGAGGAGTACTTCATAGGATTCTCGTAACTTTCAATTGCATGCAAATCCTGTTGGAGAAGTTGGAATGCCCGGGTTGTTTCGTGAGGGTGAGTATCGGGAGGGGGAGTTATTCCTGGTGGGGATGCCCCTCTCGGTGACGGCAGAGGAGGGAGGATGAAAAAGTATATGTATGTATGTATGTATGTATTCATAAATAAATAAATATATATATATATACATACATACATACATATATATATAAATATAACATATGTATGTATATTTATTTATGATATTTATTTATTTATTTATTTATTTAATTATTTATTTATAAATATATACATATCAATATATACATACTTACATAGATATATATACACATACATACACTTTTCATCCTCCCTCCTCTGCCATCACCGAGAAGGGCATACCCACCTGGAATAACTCCCCGTCCCGACCCCCACCCACACGAAACAACCCGGGCATTCCAACTTCTCCAACAGGATTTGCAAGCAATTGAAAGTTAGGAGAGTCCTATGAAGGACTCCTCAGGAAGGCATTCAGGATTAAGCTCTCTTCTGATATGTGTGTGTGTGTGTGTGTGTGTGTGCAAGTGTTGAGACTGAATATCCTATATATTGTTTCTCCTTTGCAGTGTTGAATGTTTTCTTTATTATTTTATGTATGTTGGTATTTTAATGTATGTGACTATATATATATTTTAATGTGTATACTATATGTATGTATGTATATATATATATATATATATATATATATATATATATATATATATATAATTATATATACATACATATATGTATATATATAAGTATATATATATATATAATATATATATATATATATATATATATAACATAATTGCAAGTATATACCAACACGACATTTAAAAGCCACAACCAAAAAAAAAAAAAAAAACAACAAACAAGATAAATTAACAGTTCATGCATCAACGCATCAACGTTCCCCAGAAGGAATTCATCATAGATAAGTTTCCAAAAATAGATAAAAAAAAAAAAACCTTAACAGCCGCTGAATGAGAGAAAGGGCAAACGCTGTTCCTCGTTAGTCATTCAGTTGTCTCTGAGGTACACGATAACAAAGCAAGCTGCTTTAAGTGAAGGCAAACACTCCATATTTTTTATTTTCCGTCCTACCTCCCTGCCAGCGTTCGTAACTCTGCCCTCATGCTCATGAACGGTAAGACCTTAAATATATATATATATATATATATATATATATATATATATATATATATATATATATATATATATATATATATATATATATATATATGAACTTCACTTACACAGTCGTTCTACACATTAATACAATTAATAGCGGGAACTCTTTTTAAACTGAATGGTATCGAGCGGAGGTACTTATTCGGGAGAGTTCCGAGCTATCTAGGACTGACAGTCAGCTAGATGCCATCCAGTTTAAATGAGGTCCTGTTATTTATATATATATGTATATATATATATGTATATATATATATAAATATATATATATATATATATATATATATATATATATATATATATATATATATATATATATATATATATATATATATATATATATTGTTACGTAAGTGTCTTGGCTGATCAGTTATTGGTTAGTTTACGTAAAGTTCCACGGCCCTATATGCCAAGAATACACGTAACCTGTCTCTTGAAGCCACGAGTTAACCTCAAAGACAGACGTTAATTAATCAAAGGTCGCCAGTTAAGGGGTAATTAACCTTAACAAAGAATATTCAAGGAATAAAGACTTTATGATAAACGTCACCAACTGCGGACGCAGAAAAATCTCTACTTGTTAAGATGGTATTAAATACAAAAACACAATGGTTTTCCCCAAACAATGAGCGCTAGGCATAACGAATACCAGAGTATTAAAAATGACTTGCTTGTCTAAATCACCGAGACTTACTGGGACAATTCGGCTAACGCTAACAATATAAAAATTTGGCTTAATCTAGACTTCGTAATAGCATATCCCGTATGTGGTGGCTGGAGAATGAAACAAAGAAAACGGAAATACAGAAAAGTTATTAGTCAATCGACGAACCTTGAACAAGAATCGGACTTACCTTGAACGCCGAGTCGTTTGCGCATAAAACGGGCACTCAGAAGTCGTGATTCTAGCAGTCTTCCCAATTCACTAATTAATATAGACGTAGGAGCAAAAGTGGAGTAAAGGAACAAAGAGACACCGTTCCGGCACGCTACGCGGCGTACTTCCTCGTTCGTGGCCTGTCTCTCTCTGACCTTGCTCGCGTTCCCGCAAGGTGAGGCGGCCTCTTTACACGACGCCCCAGGCACTCCGACCTTGACAAAGACATCGCCGAATGCATAGAGTAAAGGGAAAGATAGCTTAAGGCCACCATTACTAGAGATTATTGAGTGAAAACCCTCCTCTGCTGTGATCGTTATATATATATATATATATATATATATATATATATATATATATATATATATATATATATATATATATATATATATATATATATATTATATATAAATTATATTTATATATGTATATATTTTATATATATATATATATATATATATATATATATATATATATATATATATATATATATATATATATATATATATATATATATATATATATATATATATATATATATATATATATATATATATATATATATATATTCTATATTCTGCTCTCTGTTTCAAAGTTATTAATTTGTCATGCGATTCAGTATTTCGAGTTTCTTTGAATTTCGAGTTTCTTTGTTGTTATTATTATTATTATTATTTATTATTATTATTATTATTATTATTATTATTATTATTATAGTTTTATTTTACCCAGTTTTTACCCAGGCCCCGATTATAATGTTAGGTGTTATGAAATGACATAAGTACTGACATTATTAGTTGCAGCAGAAATAAAATCTTTTACTTTTATTATTATTATTATTATTATTATTATTATTATACCCATCGATAATAACCTCAAGCATTTCGAAATCGCATAAATGCAATCAATATCATTCGCAGCCAAACTAAAAAAAAAAAAAAAAAACAGTTACTGGAAACAAGCGAAGCTCTCGGCAACACACTCGGGTATTGCACAAACACACGCGATGTATTAATAGAAGCGCATCATTTATCATTCTCCGCTTTTCCCTTTCTTTGTTGTTTTGTTTTCTTGCTTTTGTCTCTAACGACCGAGGAACTCGTTTGTTAGTTATTCTGCAAATGGAAGACAGCATTCATCTATTCGCTCGTTTATTCATCCTCTCGATGACTTTCCTTATGGAAATGAGCATTTCGGGTTAAGTGTTTTCGACGAAGGCGTGGGCAATACTATTTAGGGGATGTATTGTCGTTCGGAATTTATGCAGCGTTTTGAAATATGATTGGAGGTGATTACAAGGCACGTGGACAAGTAGGCATTCATATATATATATATATATATATATATATATATATATATATATATATATATATATATATATATATATATATACATATATATATATATTATATATATATATACATACATACATACATACATATATATATATATATATATATATATATGTATATATATATATATATATATATATATATATATATATATATATATATATATACATATGTATATATATATATAATATACATATATATACATGTAAATATATATATATATATATATATATCCCCACCTTTTTCCTCTTTGAAAAGGGTGACGTCAGCCCTCTACATCGTCAGCAAGTCTGAAGGGATGAAGTTGCTAGCCCTACGCCCTTTTCCTCAATACCAGCGGGTGCTTGTGCTCAGTGATCTAAGGGTGGACTGGTGAGCGGCAGCACGGGAGCTATCCACCAATCAGGTGTAACACCAATCAAGTATAACATCCACTTAGGCTTCTTGCCCACTATAAGGATGCACATAGAAGGGTGATTTGTGTGTGTATGTGTGTGCGCCTGTGTGTGTGTGTGTGTATGTGTATGCGGATGCGCACGCGCGCGCGTTGAGGAAAAAAAACATCTGATTCGCAAACCGGCTTTCCCAAGCAGCTCTCACTTCATTTAACGCTGCAGCCAATTTTAGCCAATTCGAACCCATTTGAGGGCAATTGCACGGAATGACCATATAAACTTAGAGAGAGAGAGAGAGAGAGAGAGAGAGAGAGAGAGAGAGAGAGAGAGAGAGAGAGAGGGGCTACTTTGCTGAATTGCTGATTGGCCTCATGAATATGCAAATGAGGCAACGCGTGAGAGGGTCGTAGACTTCAACACTGATATAACGCTTCAGAAGTCGATAAATATGTCGTTGATAACAACTGGGGAAGACGAGAAGAGGGAAGGAAGAGGGAAGGAAGAGAGGAAAGAGAATGAGAAGTAACGAGGGCTGAGAAAGGGAGTTGGAGAATGAGAGAAAATGAGATGATGGGGATCAGAGGTGTCCTAAGGAAGACGCGTGAACAAGAGGATAATTATAAGCTGATTCTGATAAGAGAAGGAAAATGGTAATGAGGGATTTGCTGTCTCTCTGATTGCTATGTAAGAGATTATTCGTTAAAATGTTGGAATTACTTGGAATGTGAGACGAGAAAGTTGTGGAAGGAAAGTGTTAACAGGAAATTTGGTATAATTTTGAATGCATTGTAAGAAAGAGTTTGGAAAAATATTAGGATTAATTCAAATACGAGGCAGAATCTGTGATATTAAATATAATAGTGGCTTTCGGAGCTGTTTATTGTTATGTCCTATATGGAAAACTGTGACTGATATATAACAATTACATTAATAGCTGTATATTTTCATGTCCTGTTTAAAATTTGTTCAGTTGTTTCATTAGCACGCCAAGTATAAGACGCAAAAAAAAAATTTTAGCCATATTGTTAGTCTGTCATTTTACTATTTTTAATTTCTCGTGGCTAGAATATAAAGTTCAATTATGTTGCCTGTGAAATATAAAAAAATCTTTCCACTTATTTCCTACTTTGTAAATAAAAATAAATTTTACCACTTTTTCTTTCCTCGACGGTGATAAGGAT